>NC_091632.1:47728756-48031786 GCF_027580195.1 Bos mutus | reverse complement strand
CATGTGTCTGGGATTTGGGTACAATTCTACCAACAGGTTAAGAAAAATATTGAAAAATGATGGTGGGTGGTGATATGAACAGTGTGTGGAAAGAAGTCTAATTTGAGAGTGGACCTGATTTCCTTAGTCTTGAATTTGATATGCCTCAGATTCCCAACCCTGCATGGTTTGTCCCACTGGATAGTCTTAAAGAGGTCATGGAAGATGATGTGCAAGTGATATTAACTCCTTACAATGAGTCCTTAGAGAGCAAGTGCTTCTGCTGCTGAGAATTCAGAGTTTTCTAGTGCAAAAAGCTTTAATATGTTAAAAGGAGACTTCTGAAAAAGAGGTCCTATAAATGGGAACCACAGCAGTGAGCTGTTAAAGAAGATGCTGAAAGCACTCACCTACAATGAAGTGAATAAGTAAGAAAAGAGAAAAGAGACATTTTAGAAGAACTCAGTTCTATCTGGATTCACAGAAAGAAGCAAAGGAATATCAACCTAGGCAGAGGAAGTTGAGGAAACTATGCCTCTAACAGCATGGTCTTTCTTCTGCGTTGTCACATTATCTTTTGGGGGGAAAATAATCTTGGAACTTTAGAACTAGAAGGACCACTAGAGGTCACCTACTCCAACTCCATTATTATACAGCTGGTAAGACTGAGGGCCCAGAGGTAGTGACTGACCCCAGGCTGCACAGCCAGTAATTGGCCAACCAGGACTACAATTTGTCTTTCAGACTTCTGATGTTCCCTGATTTCAGGATCAGAAGACTCTAGGTCTAGCATTTGTTCTTCTACCAACTAACTATTTAAGAGATTCTGCAAGCTCCCTGTGCTCAGCTTTTTCATCTACCCTGTTCCACGTAATTATTAGATGAAAGTGAAGATCTGGCACATTGGTTTCCTTGTAAAAATCAAATGTCTATGTGTGTGTTGTTTCAGTCATGTCTGACTCTTTGAGACCCTGTGGACCTGTGGCCCACCAGCCTCTTCTGTCCATGTGAGTCTCCAGGCAAGAATACTGGGGTGGGTTTCCATGTGCTCCTGCAGAGGAGCTTCCCAACCCAGGGACTGAACCCACGTCTCTTATGTCTCATGCATTGGCAGGCGGGTTCTTTACCACTAGTACCACCTGAGAAGCCCAAAATGAAAACAATATTATTCAAAAGTAAAGGACCCCTACCAGATGGTATCTCTTTGGAAGTAAGGGATGAAAATTAACTTTGTATCTTTCTTAGGGTTTAGCACAGACATTACATGAATAACAATGAAATGAACTTTCATTTTATGTTATTATTTATTTTTTATTTGAGTATAATTGCTTCACAGTGCTGTGTTAATTTCTGCTGTACAACATGCGCCTTCTCCACAGCACATTCACAGAGCACGTAAAAGCGACAACCTCTGTCTCATTTTGGAAGTGGCTGAATTTCAGTGGGTTTATTTTGTGAAATTAAACTAGCTTCTTGTTGGCACTGTCAGGGAAAGAATGGTCCAAATTGCCATACTTGATTTTATATCTCAGCTCTAGAGAATAGCAATGTTAGTTATCGTCACCATCAGAAGGTTCTAGGACCAAATTTTACCAGGTGAAACAGTGTTGCTGCTAAGGGAATAAGATATCTAAGAGAAATAAAGTTGATCCTCAAAGTTGGTTTCCCCCACTAAGAGATTTCCAGAGGGTGTATTTTAACTTACAGAGCCTTCGTTGCCATCAAGACCCTCTTGGGATCTTAACTTTTTGTCAACGAACATCTAAAGTGCTCCCAGAGACAAGGGCATCATCCTCATATCTTGTGATAGCAAAGCCATGGGAAATCCCTACACATTTTGGTGTTTCAAAATGTACTCTTGGGTGTACTTTGCTAACTCACAATATATTTTAATGTCCATTCACAACTTCCTGAATCTTTAAGTTTAGGAAAAACTTATCCCTATTTCACTTACAGGAGAAGTTCTACAAGGGAAAAAAAACTACTCTATAGGATAAAATAAGATATACATACAATTTGAAGCAAACTAAAATAACTTGAACTTAATTAGAAGCAGTCTCTAGATCAGAGTGATGAGGAAACCAGAAAAAAAAAAAAAAAGGAGCATCAACATATGAACTCTATATTGTGCAAGGTGGTATACGGTGGTATTGCCCAAGGAGTGAACTTTTTTTTATCAAAAGTCCAGACAAGACAGCTCAAGTAAAATAACTTCAGAAGGAGTTTGGTGAAGATCCACAGAATGCTGTCAGGGACAAGTATTACCTGTGAAGGCTATATGGGGTCACACTGCAGACCATAGGCTTTAGCGTTAGACAGATTTGAGTTTGAATTCTAGCTTCACCACTTACTAGCTGACTGACTTTCAAAAACCACTTGATCTCTTCAAACCTCAATCTCTTCATCTGGAAAGTGGAGATAAAGCTGACTGCCTCCATGGGCTGCTATGAAGTTAGGTGGGACCTGAGTGTGAAGCTTTACACAGTACCTGGCATATAGCAAGAGACTTTTAAAAAAATGGCTACTACAGGGGATTGGAGATGTTACCCAAAGGTTATGAGGACTAAGCAGAGAGGAGCAGTGGCTTATCATTGCAAGTGAGAAAGCATGACAAGTCCAGAAATACCATTTAAATCTTCTGATTTTCTAAGTGAAATGGTTGATTATTAGTAGTCATATAAAACAAAGCTGGCTTAAAGCTCAACATTCAAAAAACTAAGATCATGGCATCTGGTCCCATCAGTTCAGTTCAGTCCAATCAGTCATGTCCAACTCTTTGCGACCCCATGGACTGCAGCACACCAGGCCTCCCTGTCCATCACCAACTCCCAGAGTTTACCCAAACTCATGTCCATTGAGTCGGTGATGCCATCCATCCATCTCATCCTCTGTTGTCCGCTTCTCCTCCTTCCCTCAATCTTTCCCAGCATCAGTCTTTTCAAATAAATCAGTTCTTCGCATCAGGTGGCCAAAGTATTGGAGTATCAGCTTCAACATCAGTCTTTCCAATAACACCCAGGACTGATCTCCTTTAGGATGGACTGGTTAGATCCCCTTGCAGTCCAGGGGAATCTCAAAAGTCTTCTCCAACACCATAGTTAAAAAGCATCAATTCTTCAGTGCTCAGCTTTCTTTATAGTCCAACTCTCACATGCATGCATGACTACTGGAAAAACCATAGCCTTGACTACATGGACCTGTGTTGACAAGGTAATGTCTCTGCTTTTTAATATGCTGTCTAGATTGGTCATAACTTTCCTTCCAAGGAGTAAGCGTCTTTTGATTTCATCACTTCATGGCAAATAGATGGGGAAATGATAGAAACAGTGACAGAATTTATTTTCTTGGGCTCCAAAATCACTGCAGATGGTGACTGCAGCCATGAAATTAAAAGACACTTGCTCCTTGGAGGAAAAGCTATGACCAACCTAGACAGCCTATTAAAAAGCAAGAGACATTACTTTGCCGACAAAGGTCCATCTAGTCAAAGCTATGGTTCCAGTAGTTGCATACGGATGTGAGAGTTGGACCATAAAGAAAGCTGAGCTGTCTTTTCACCTTGCTTACAGTTTCCTTCATTGTGCAAAAGCTTTTAAATTTAATTGGGTCCCATTTGTTTATTTTTGCTTTTATTTCCATTACTCTGGGAGGGGGGTCATAGAGAATCTTGCTTGATATGTCAGAGAGTGTTCTGCCTATGTTTTCTTCTAAGAGTTTTATAGTTTCTGGTCTTACATTTATATCTTTAATCCATTTTAAGTTTATTTTTGTGTGTGGTGTTAGAAAGTGTTCTAGTTTCATTCTTTCACAGGTGGTTGACCAGTTTTCCCAGCACCACTTGTTAAAGAAACTGTCTTTTCTCAATTGTATATTTTTGCCTCCTTTGTCAAAGATAAGGTATTTATATGTGCATAAATTTATCTCTGTGCTTTCTATTTTGTTCTATCGATCTATATTTCTGTCTTTGTGCCAGTACCATACTGTCTTGATGACTGTGGCTTTGTAGTATAGGCTGAGGTCAGGAAGGTTGATTCCTCCAGTTCCATTCTTCTTTCTCAAGATTACTTTGGCTATTCGAGGTTTTATTGTGTTTACACACAAATTGTGAAATTATTTGTTCCAGTTCTGTGGTGAAAAATACCACTGGTAGCTTGATAGGGATTGCATTGAATCCATAGATGGGTTTTGGGAGGATGTTCATTTTCACTTAAAAGCTTTTGCACAAGGAAGGTGCAAAAGCAAGGTGAAAAGGCAGCCTTCAGAATGGGAGAAAATTATAGCAGATGAAACGACTGACAAAGAATTAATCTATAAAATATACAAGCAGCTCACGCAGCTCAGAAAAATAAACGACCCAATACAAAAATGAGCCAAAGAACTAAACAGACATTTCTCCAAAGACATACAGGTGGCTAATAAACATGTGAAAAGATGCTCAACATTACTCATTACCAGAGAAATGCAAATCAAAACCACAAATGAGGTACCATCTCATGCTGGTCAGAACGGCTATCATCAAAAAGTCTACAAACAATAATTGCTGGAGAGGGTATGGAGAAAAGGGAACCCTCCTACACTGTTGATGGGAATGCAGTCTAGGTCACTATGGAGAACAGTGTGGAGAACCCTTAAAAAACTGGAAATAGAACTGCCATAAAACCTAGTAATCCCACTGCTGGGCATACATACCAAGGAAACCAGAGTTGAAAGAGACACGTGTACCCCAGTGTTCATTGCAGCCCTGTTTACAATAGCTAGGACATGGAAGCAACCTAGATGTCCATCAGCAGACAAATGGATAAGGAAGCTGTGGTACATATACATGATGGAATATTACTCAGCTATAAAAAAGGACACATTTGAGTCAGTTCTAATGAGGTGGATGAAACTGGAACCTGTTACACAGAGTGAAGTAAGCCAGAAAGAGAAACACCAATACAGTATATTAGTGAATATATATGGAATTTAGACAGACAGTAATGATGACCCTATATGTAAGACAGCAAAAGAGATACAGATGTGAGGAACAGACTTTTGGACTATGTAGGAGAAGGCAAGGGTGGGATGATATGAGAGAATAGCACTGAAACATATATATTATCATATGTAAAATAGATGACCAGTGCAAATTTGATGTATGAGGCAGGACACTCAAAGCTGGTGCTCTGAGATGACCCAGAGGGATGGGGTGGGGAGGGAGGTGGGTGAGAGTTTCAGGACAGGGGGACACCTGTACCCCCTCAGCTTATTCATGTTGATATATGGCAAAAACCATGACAATATTGTAATTAGCCTCCAATTAAAATAAATAAATTAATTTAAAAAAAACAACAATAACAAGAAAGCCGAGCACCAAAGAATTGATGCTCTTGAATGTGATGTTGGAGAAGATGCTTAAGAGTCCCTTGGACTGCAAGATCAAACCAGTCAATCCTAAAGGAAATCAACCCTGAATATTCATTGGAAGGACTGATGCTGAAGCTAAAACTCCAATACTTTGGCCACCTGATGCAAAGAGCCAACTCATTGGAAAAGACCCTTATGCTGGAAAAGATTCAAAGGCAAGAGGAGAAGGGGATAACAGATGATGAGACAGTTGGATGGCATCATTAACTCAATGGACATGAGTTTGAGCAAGCTTTGGGAGATAGTGAAAGACAGGGAAGCCTGGCATGCTACAGTCCATGGGGTCACAAAGAGTTGGACACGACTTACCGACTGAACTGAACTGATATAAAACACATATGCAACTAGAAAGAAAAGATTTCACTAATAATTAGAGATAATTTGAAGGACTATAAAGGTTCAACAGTAGCTGAACCTTGAACTTACGGATGTTCAAGCTGGTTTTAGGAAAGGCAAAGAAACCAGAGATCAAATTGCCAACATCTCCTGGATCACTGAAAAAGCAAAAGAGTTCCAGAAAAACATCTATTTCTGCTTTATTGACTACACCAAAGAGTTTGAGTGTGGATCACCACAAACTGTGAAAAATTCTTCAAGAGATAGGAATACCAGGCCACCTGACCTGCCTCTTGAGAAATCACTATGCAGGTCAGGAAGCAACAGTTAGAACTGGACATGGAACAACAGACTGGTTCCAAATAGGGAAAGAAGTACAACAAGGCTGTATATTGTCACTCTGCTTATTTAACTTATACGCAAAGCGCATCATGAGAAACGCTGGGCTGGATGAAGCACAAGCTGGAATCAAGATTGCTGGGAGAAATGTCAATAATCTCAGATATGCAGATGACACCACACTTACGGCAGAAAGTGAAGAAGAATTAAAGAGCCTCTCAATGAAAGTGAAAGATGAGAGTAAAAAAGTTGGCTTAAAACTCAACATTCAGAAAACTAAGATCATGGCATCCTGTCCCATCACTTCATGGCAAATAGATGGGAAAAGAGTAGAAACAGTAACAGACTTTATTTTGGGGGGCTCCAAAATCGCTGCAGATGGTGACTGCAGCCATGAAGTTAAAAGACACTTGCTCCTTGGAAGAAAAGTTATGACCAACCTAGATAGCATATTAAAAAGCAGAGACATTACTTTGCCGACAAAGGTCTGTCTAGTCAAGGCTATGGTTTTTCCAGTACTCATGTATGGATGTGAGAGTTGGACTAGTAAGAAAGTTGAGCCCCGAAGAATTGATGCTTTTGAACTGTGGTGTTGAAGAAGACTCTTGAGAGTCCCTTGGACAGCAAAGAGATCCAACCAGTCCATCCTAAAGGAAATCAGCCCTGAATATGCATTGGAAGGACTTATGTTGAAGCTGAAACTCCAATACTTTGGCCACCTGATGCAAAGAACTGACTCATTTGAAAAGACCCTGATGCTGGGAAAGATTGAAGGCAGGAGGAGAAGGGGACGACAGAGGATGAGATGGTTGGATGGCATCACCGACTCAATGGATATGAATTTGGGTAAACTTCGGGAATTGGTGATGGACAGGGAAGCCTGGTGTGCTGCAGTCCATGGGGTCACAAAGAGTTGGACACAACTGAGCAACTGAACTGAACTGATACAGGTAAAAGATATTCTAGACATAGTACCATCAGACAATAGAAAAGGACATTCTAGATATAGTATCATCAGACAATAGAAAAGTACAACAACTAAAGAAAACAAATAGAGCTGAAAGCACAATGGTCTTCAGAATATTACTTGCTGGTGATCACTCATAGTTTCAAGATAACCCCTAGGGATTCCTTCATTTGGCTGGATAAGTGGAAAATGATACAGTAGAGTTTTCATTTACTCTAAATGAAATAGACATTGTTGCCCATCTTGACTTCAAATCATTTGTTTCACTGTTTAAAAGCTAGTTTTAATTTTGGGGTATACATAAGCCAAATTCATATGTTTTATCCCTAAAGAGGTTAGAAACATATCTTTTGCTCTGAAATTTAGTTTATTTTTAACATTTGAGAAACAGTGTTGTTTCCATTTGTCAGAACAAGTTGCTCTTGTCTTCCCTATCAAGAAGTGGGTAAAAGAACCAAATAGTGGAAGGTACATAGCTTGAATCAAACATGTTCAATATAATATTTTTAATATAAAAACAAGTAAACAATAAAAGATTTTTCAAAACTACAGAAAAAAAAAGCTTGATATAATCTTCTTGGCTCATGAAGCAACTCAAAAAAAAAAAAAAAAAAAACAGAAAATAAATGGAGCAATTGTCCCTCCCCTTCTCCTCACTCAACTTGGTCTTCCCCCTTTTGCAGGTGGGGGGTAACATAATTTGCAGAGAAACATGAGATTTTTCTTTATCAAAGAGGGGCAGAGGTTATATAAAGGTTGAGAAACACCTTCAGAAACCCACCAGCTGGAGAACTATTTAAACATCACTAGGGACAACATATTTCCCCCATGAGGCATGCTGCAGGAAAGAGAGGAACTGAAGCCTTTAATCTCTTCTGTGGTAAATGGAGTTTCCCCAAATCAGATTATAAACATTGGAATACTAGCTGGAGTGATCCCACCAAAGATTTTATTGCAGTGACTGTGTCAGACCTTTGCTGTTATCAGTTCTCTTAGGAATAGTCAAAGGAACAAGATCCCTGAGTAAGGATTCCCTTCTTTACACAATGCTAATCCTATACTCATCTTAAAAGAAAAATGAAAAAATAAATATTAATCTTATAAATGCCAGCATTTAATGCAAATTACTCTTTTAAAAATGACCTTTCAATAAAATGAGGTTTGCACTGATATACACAAGTTTTCTATAAGAGCTATGAATTTTTTGCTTCTCCTGAGAGTCTGCCTTCTGCTGTGAAGTGTTGATATATGACTTTAGTACCTTCCATTAGATTTTTATTTCTTTGCCTCATTGAGATTTCTGCTCAAAGTGTTTTCATCCCCCCTTTTTTAAATGTGTTTTCTCACAAAGATTAGATTTTTGAGTTGAAATAATATTTCACACACACACAAAATTGGTCTCTTTGGGCAATAATGACCAATTTAAGATGATCTGTACAACGCTTAAGATCTATGGATATAACAAGTTCTGACTTTTCACCTGCTGCTGAATTTCTGAATGTTTTGGGAAAGTTTGTGTTACTGATAGCAGTTCATGGTTGTAAGCACAGATTTATATGCCAGAATCACCAGCTGACACTCAAGCTTACATTGATATAATCACTGCAATGTTTACCTTATAAAGGGAATAGACATGCTAGAAACAATTGAATTGCATCAGTGCTAAGCTGTACATGATGGTTAAGTGGGTTGTGACAACCTCAAGTCTTGCTCAAGGCTTGGTTGATAATGCAGTTAGAAAAGGAATGGGCTCAAGGCCAAAAGGATGTTAAGAGCTCAGAATAGCAAACAATAATAGAGGTTGTTTCTAGAGTTGTTTCTAGAGCTGCCTACACTGCTCAGAGAACATGTTATATCTCCTTCCATGAAGGATACTTTAAAACACTGTTTGGGGATTCCCTGGTGGTTCAGTGGCAAAGAATCTGCCTGCCAATGCAGGAGACACAAGTTCTATCCCTGATCCTGGAAGGTCCCACATGCCTCGGAGCAACTAGGCCCGTGTGCCACAACTACTGAGCCCATGTGCTCTAGAGCCCAGGAGCTGCTGCTACTGAGGCCACATGCTCTAGAGCCTGTACACTGCAACTGGAGAGTAGCCCCAGCTTGCCACAACTGGAGAAAAGCCTGAGCAGCAACAAAGATCCAGCACAGCCAAAAATAAATAAAATGAATAAAATTATATATATATATGCATATGTATAAACCACTGCTTACTTCCATTGATAAAGCCTCATTGTATATGTGGCAAGGCTGGAACTGGCTAAAACTGCAGAGCAGAACTGCTATGCAAAGTACTGGACAAGAGAGTTGAGCTCACCAAGAGATGGATTCAAGTAGGCAATAAAATCAGTCATTGGAAACAGAGAGCTTTGGGACCCCATGTTACAGCTGAGTCAATCTTCCCTTCATGTCCAGATAGGTAACTCCAAAATTTTTTGCTCTATGCAGATGGTTTATTCTAGTGGACACCTTGGGCGTGTTTGCTCAGCTGCGTTTGACTCTTTTGTTATTCCATGGACTGTAACCCACCAGGCTCCTCTGTCCATGGAATTTTTCAGGTAAAAATACAGGAGTGGGTTGCCATTACCTCTTTCAGGGTATCTTCCCAACCCAGGGATCCAACTTGTGTCTCCTGCATGGGCAAGCAGGTTTTAACCACTGAGCCAGCTAGGAAGCCGGAATATTTTGACTAGGTAACAATTGCAGGAGGTGGATTCTCCTGAGATGCTTCAGTGGCAGAGGGCCCCTGACATCAAATTCAGAAGACGTCTTTGAAAACTGTCTGTGGATAATTTCTATCAGTCATTGCATTTGCAATACTGACTGCTGGATATTTTCGTGATTTCATTGCCTTGCAAACTAAGGTAGGTTCACGTGAGCCAATTTTTTAGTTGATAAAGAAAACAGACATCAAATATAAGATGGCATTGGTGACTGGATACAGATTAAGGAAAAAATTATGACATAAACTACCACTAGGACTACTTGTAAATGGAGGATTAATTTCAAAGGACTCACTGTATATAGCTTGGTGAAGAAAGTAAGAGTAGAATCTCCTAAGGCTTTGTGTGCTAAAAGTTGCTTCAGTCGTGTTTGACTCATTGTGACCCTATGGACTGTAGTCTGACAGGCTCCTCTGTCCGTGGGATTCTCCAGGCAAGAATACTGGAGTGGGTTGCCATGCCCTCCTCCAGGGATCTTCCCAACCCAGGGATAGAAACTACGTCTTTTACATCTCCTGCATTGGCTGGCAGGTTCTTTACCACTAGCACCACATGGGAAGCCCAGACTAATTCACTCAGGAGAGTGAATTCAGAGAATTACTCTCACACTTAATGATAAGTTCTAGATTTTCTTTGAAACTTAATGAATCACTTCTGGCATTTGAACCTCCACATGACCTGACAGGGACCGACCCAACAATTTGGAGATGACACAAACATTCTACACATTGATTAGCTCTCAATCAGTATGGGCTGGATAAACTTGAGGGTATTTTCACAACTTTGATGTCAACTTCTAAATCACAGATATAATTAGGACTAAAATTCCATTTTCTCAATCCTTATGATGCTTTAATTTTGAGACTCTAAGTTCTACTTCATATTTGAGTATCTACTATACCCAAAGCACTGATACTCAGGTAAATCTGAAATGCTTTCTGTCTAAGAGGCCGGAATTGCATAAAAATGTAAGTTAACCTCAAAAGGAAATGAAGTTGGGGTACAGTTTCTTACTAACAATACACAGCTGTGAAAGGATGGAGTCAAAATTTGTTGTTAATATACATTTTATTTTCTGTAAAAGGGAACCATAGTTTTCATCAGACTAAAAATTGATCAAGATTGTTGTTTTGTAGTTTCAATTGTTTTGTTTCCACATAGCACCAGTCTGTTATTTCCAAGATAAGGGTGCTGACAGTTTATTATAATTATACTTTAGAAAGACAGAACACCAGACAAGATCTGAAGTAATCTCTAGTGATTTTAGTTTTAAAAACTGTTTTTCCTGGTGTAACTGGCCATGAATCTGCATTTAGATGGACCTGGTTTATTGTTTTGGAAAGGGAGAGGAAGAAAAGGTAAAAGCCTTAGAAACAAAAGTAAAAAAGATTAAAAAAAGTCTTAAGATATTAAAAAAAAATCAATTAGAAATGTGAGAACATGAACAGCAAAATATAATCCTTAACAAGCAACTGAAGTAAACTCAAAGTTTAAACAAATTTAGGAATAACAGTTGTTTTAAAGTTACTTTTTGCCAAAGCCAAACTTCTTCTGAAACTAACTGGCCTATTTTTAGGCTAAGAATAGATATAGATAGATGGATAATAGAGATAGACAGATAGATGCAAATAGATCAATCATGGATACCAGATCACCTAAAATTCAAAGCCATGATATAGCCTTATTTTATTAGCAGTTTTTGAACAGCAGAACAGGTAATCTTAGTAATATTAAATATTATGAATGATCTGAAATAGCTAGAGCCAATATAGAATAAAAGTTATCAAAACAAAAAAGGGAATTAAATGAAGTAAAGTTTGCCTATTTCCAAGCAAACTAGAATCCATTATTTGAAATATTATCAGTGGGACTTCTCAGTTTGTGAAGAAAGGGACTATCTTGTTGAATAGTGTAACCCGAGAGCCTGTTACACAACAGACATTTGATAAATATCTGTTAAATGAGTGGGATCTGAGGTTTCAGAAACTCCCCTACCATCACAAAATCTGTAGCACTTTCAAGTGCTAATGTCTGTGCTCTGAAATGAATCCACCAGCAAGAGAGCACTGAGTAAGATTAAAAATATGGGACTAGTTTTTCAGAGCTGAGTCAGAGGGTGTCAGTGACCTGGGGAGCAAAGGAAAGAGGAGAGCAAGGACTTTGTAAATAAAGTATATGCGTCACATTTATTGTAATACCTAGACCAGCTTATAACTATGACAACTATCTGATTGGTAAAGGAGGGTAGTAGTGTATTCTTTCTTTTAAAGAACCGTAGTGGTTCCTATCATAGATCAGCAAGTCATGCTTGCTGACTTAATAAATGCCTAAATGCGGGTTTTTCTTGCATATATGTGCATACTGGTTAAGGTGCAGCGTACATAAATCAGAATACAAAATTCTACTCATATATGACAGATTTTCACATCTGACCTTAACTTTCAGTTAATATAAAGGGCTTTTGTGTTTGAAATATACCCATTCACAACATATACCTCATTTTATCTTGTTTCCTTATGGATGGGACTGGCAATAGGGGAAACAATGACAAATCTGTCTCAACTTAAAGTGTTCCACCAATCTTCCCTCCTCTCCAATCCATCTCCAGTTCCTTGTCCACCACGACCCACCCCTCAAAAAAAAGTGGCTCCAAGAGAGGAGGAGGATCCTTATGTTACTGGCGGTGATTGCTGTTGACTGCATCTTCAAACTGAGGGACGTGCCTGTCTAGCACTGGAAACAAAGGTCTCTGCAGCTCCACTAGCCGGTGCCCTGCTGCTTGTATCTTCAGCACTTATTACTGAGGAAACATGAAGGCAAAACCTTCTGCTCCTGTCCTCAATCCCCTCCCCCAGCCGAGCATGGGATAGGCATTAAGTAAAGCCTCCTTCTTGGAGAGCCTTTTCCCCACTTGCGCGTTCTCTCACAAGCCCTCTTTGTTCCCTGCCCTCCACCCCATCTATATGCTGCAACAGCAGTCGCCCAGATGTTCTCTATCAAAGCCTGAGCCATGGCAGCAAACTTTGGCATGCATGAAAGTGCACTGAGTACTGGCCCTCCAGAAATACCTCCCCCCTCCCCCTCTGATTTCTGCAAATATTTTTAAATGTTAATGGGTTCCACTCACCCACAACCTAGGGGGAGGTTACAGAACAGGGCTCTGTGTGTCCAGCAAATTAGCAGCCGGAGGATACTGCTTGGCGCCTGGGTTCTGTCCCACCCTCGGGCGTTGGCTGGGGTTCTCCAACCTTGAATTGTTGAGGCCAGTTTGCCAGCGCATAGCTTTCTAGTGACAGAGGTTAGATGGATGGTTGACAGGAAAGTTGCTCCAAGCTACAAAACAGAAAGGGCCCTATCTTGCTCTGAACTTTCCAAGAGCAAGAGAACTCCTTTGAGCATCACAGAAATAAGATTCTGAAATGTTTATTTTGCCTCTTACCCATCCTGTCTCTTTTCTTTCTTTTTTGTTAATTTTTCTTTTTTTCCTCCTAGTTCATTACACAGGCATAGAACAATGAGATGTGAGCTCTGGGACTCTGGGTATCATGTCCAATTTGAAGCACTTTAAACACAGAAAATGGCATATTAACAGAAGCTGTGATGCAAATTTTAACAAAATGGAAACTTTATATGGATCATTCATATGTAGGCAGGAAAGTGACATGTATTTGGAGGGAGAAGGGTGGATGCACAGGAGAGACTTATTCATCTTTCTTGCACTAAGACAGTATGACAGCTGTTTGAAGGCCCAGCTAGAGGCCTCTAAAAAGCCCAGTTTCAAAAGCTAACTGAAAGCCACCTTTGAAGATTCTTTGTTTCTAATCCTGTCCTGAGAATCTCACCGGTCACTCTGGAAAAAAAAAAAAAAATGTTCATGTCATCACCTCCAGGCCCTTGTTTTCTGTGGCTAAGGCTCCCTTGATGCACTTGAAGTCACAGTGTTTGAGGCAGGTGGCCCATATGCTGTGCCTCTCCCCACGCTAGGGAGCGGAGGACATGGCTCTCATCTTAGGCTTTCTACATTCATGCTTCAAATAATCACAACATGATCCAAAGACTTCGGAACATGCCAGTTACACCATCGGTATTCTGGCTTCCAGGTGAAATTTTATTCTCCTAATGCTGAAGAATTGATGCCTTTGAGCTGTGGTGCTGGAGAAGACTCTTGAGAGTACATTGGACTGAAAGATTAAACCAGTCAATCCTAAAGGAAATCAACCCTGAATATTCACTAGAAGGACTGATGCTGAAGCTGAAGCTCCAATACTTTGGCCAACTGATGTGAAGAACTAACTCATTAGAAAAGACCCTGATGCTGGGAAAGATTGAAGGCAGAAGGAGAAGGGGACGACAGAGGACAAGATGGTTGGATGGCATCACTGACTCAATGGACATGAGTTTGAACAAGCTCTGGGAGATGGTAAAGGACAGGGAAGCCTGGCGTACTGCAGTCCATGGGGTCGCAAAGAGTTGGACACAACTGAGTGACTGAACAACAACTTTTTAGTGAGAAGTAGTTGAACAATTAGGAAAACTTCAGTGAGATTTGACTGCAAATCTCAAATAAAAGGGTATTCAATCTGGATTCAGCACAATCTTGAGAAGAAAAACCATCTACCCACACTCTCACTCAGCCTGGGGCACAGAAAAAGAAAACCATACTTGACAGCTTAGATTCAGGTGAATTTGCTATTCCCCTGTCTTCATTAGCATTTAAAGTATCTACCTATCTATCTGGGCTTCCCTGGTGGCTCAGACAGTAAAGAATCCGTCTGCAATGTGAAAGACTTGGGTTCGATCCTTGGGTTGGGAAGATCCCCTGGAGAAGGGCATGGCAACCCACTCCAGTGTTCTCGCCTGGAGAATCCCCATGGACAGAGGAGCCTGGCAGGCTACAGTCCATGGGGGCAAAGAGTCAGACATGACTGAGCGACTAAGCACAAGCACATATCTATTATTAACACTTCCGGGCTGTTCTACCCAAGCAAATGCTTCAATTGTTCACTACGGAAATTTCCCCCAAAACTCAACAACTCTTCAACAGAAAATATTAATAAACAAATGCCCAGATTCTTTGTAATCCATTGCATCAAGACCTTTCCCTTGCACTTTCTACCAATCCTGAAATTCTTACCCAATCCTAATCTAGTCTCCACATTAAGAGAGCAGATTTAAACTAATCCTCAATAAGTTCTGACCTTCCATTTCCCCCCTCCCCCTACCATACACTGCCAAAGCTTTGTGAAGTGGTACTTACTACCTTACCACAGTAAGCAATAAATTCAGCTCTGTCTTACTCACAGATTGTGTTGATATTTAGGGAGCCAACTGTTGATACCCTTTTGTTTATAATCTGAGATGGGATTACATTTTTTAGATTTTGAATTTTATGCTTAAAATTGGGGAGGGGGCAGTTTTTGTTTTTTTTTTAATTCTGTATCTTCTTTCTCTCAAAATTCTTCTCTATCATTTAAAAAGCTCTGAGATGATTAAAAAATTGGAATTAAGAAGACTTTCCAATGAGTTAATTCGAAAATGAAATTTAAATAATGTTAAGAAGAAAAACCTTAATAAGCTAAAAATATAAGCAGGGGCCATGTCTTTAATCTCCAATTTTAGGTGATCACAAATTAATTAATTTGGTGCAAACCAAAATATCTCTAAATATTTACGTCAGTGTTAAATCACTGGGACTTTTTAGATGTGGGAAAACCGAAGTACGGAATACTACTGTTAGTAGTCTCTGCAAGTATGACTCAGCCAGGGTTCATATTGATAAGGCTCCAACATAGGCACTATCTTGATATCAGGCAAAAGAGTGTAACCAGACAGATAAAGCACACAAGGAATTTCACTAATTTTTTACTTTAATCAGCAACCAAACAAAGCACAATAATAAATGTCAGACACAAGATAGGTGTCTCACCAAAGAATATGATGATAATTAATAGACCACTAAAAACTCTGGAGAGGTGTGCTGAATCCAAGGAAAGAACTGTAAGATAATCACTGCTTTGTTTACAAAGGCCTTAGTTTAAAAAACAGCAGAAGTAGCAACAGAAGAAGAGAAGAAGAAAAACAATAAAGGTTTTACACATAACAGTATTTCTCAAGTTAGTACACTTTAGGAACCTGCAAAAATTTTGGCTTTTCTTTAAAAGAGATCTGCAAGTTTGAGGACCACTGTTTTAACATTCTAAATCCTTACTTAAACCAATATAAAGGAGCTAAGACTTCTGGTTTAAGCTAAACATAATTGCTCATCTGTTTCACCTCTTAAAAATCAGAGAAAGCATAAATAAATAAAATTTTTAAAAGGTGTTAACTAAAAAAATTGCACCCACCAGAACAGGATGCCATGAAAAAGCAGCAGAGTTTTCAGAGATCATCATGATTAATAAAATATGGGCTGAATTGTAGACTGAGTGAGCCTCAAGATCAGTGAGAGGAAGGGTAAACTGAAAGATTCCATCAGAATTCAGTTGAAAAAGACAAGGAGATTAAATAGATGAGAGAAAATGTAAAACCTGTAGAATATATCTAAAAATTCTCCCATGCATTTAGTAGGTGTTGAAGAAAGAGAAGTTAAAAATATAGAAGGAACAATAATCCAACAAATAAAGAAAGCACCAGAGAACAACAAGGAGATTTCCCTTGGATGAAGAAAGATTTTTCATAGTGAAAGAATCCATTGGTAACAGGGAAAGAGAAACACTTAGGCACATTTTATTAAACTATATGTACTCTCCAACAATAAGTAATGAAAGAAACCAAGAGTATAACTAAATAGAAAGGAAAATTGAAACAGCAATAGCCCTCTTATCTGCAGCAAAGTAAGCTAGAAGATCACAGTACAATACTTTAAATAAGGGACAATTAGAATTTACATACGAAGTATACTATCATTTAAAATCCAAGGCACATAATATGAAAAATCTAAGAGCTGACTACCAATAATCTTCCTGAAAAAATACAAATATGTAATATAACCAAAAATAGAATTTAAGGAAGAAACTAATACAAGGAAAAACTGAGAGCAACTAAAAGATAAAGCTTGTAGTTAAGTTCTTGTAGCAATTGACAACTGACTCTAATGTTAATTCAACTGCCAAGAAATTATTCATCAGCAATCAGAAACACAATGATGGAAAAGGATGCAAATACACTCAAATCAATCGAAAGGATTCCAAAAAATCTTCAAATGTTAATTGATGATGACTGCAGCCTGTTCTTATGCTAAAGGATTTGTCTGCTCTGGTAGATAAAGGAGACTCAAAGTCTGATTAATTCTAGATGCTGATAAGTCAACATCAGTATGCTATTATTAAATGCATAAATAAAAGTATTTATTTTCAAATTAGCATAACATGGACACTGCATATTATTTCTCCCCTCTGCTTTGGCCCTAAAAATGTTCAGAGCCATAACTGTGATGTAGCTCAAGAAAGTATATGAGATCTTGAAACATGGCTTTTGTAAACTACTCTCATTCCTGACTCTATTTTACTTTTTCTGCCCTTTTTCCTTAATTTGGACTTCCAAATAAAGAAAATCAGAAAAAAATACATTGGCGAATGTGTGTATTTATGCACCTATTCACTATATACATGTGTTTGTATGTGTGTGCGTATCACCTTAAATTCTTTCTGGCCTAGGTAGGGATACAAAAAGCACAAATTTATCATTTTGTGATATATGATTTCCATTGACTAAAGGCAAGGGTACAGTTTAGCCACATGACTATTTAAATTCCATCTTATTAATATAATCCAAAGATTATCTGGCCCAGAAATGTCTTAACTTTAAAACGGTTTACAAACTCTATTCTTCTGAATATCAATGGCAGTTTCATAATCTCTCTCATCCACATATATTGAATCTTATGTAAATTCAAGTATCTAAAAGAAAAACTTTTAATATTCAAATATATTGGCTAATTGTAGTAATCTTTTAAGAAAACAAAAAATCAAACAAAAACAATACTTGAAGCAAAAGAATGCATTAATAGCACAAACTCGAGTCAGACTGCCTGGGTTAACCTCAATTACTAGATGTGGCAACTTGGAAGTTATTTAAATTCTTTGTTCCTCAGTTTCCTTATCTGCAAAATGGGGTGGGGGGTGCTGATAAGAATGCTGTTGTAAGGATTCAATAAGATAATCATGAGAAACTCTTAGAGAACGCCAAAATAAATGTTAGCTACAATTATTTTAATAAAATATCTTCATGGAAAACATCTTTCCCAGAAACATTTTAGCATTCTATCACACAAATGATGATAAGTTTTGAGGGATCCAGAACAAAGTTCATTCAGAACAGAATGAAGATTCTTTAGGAATAACAAGTAACATAAACAAAAAATGACCACTTCAACTTTTTCTATTGCCATTCATTTTCTAAGCCGCTTATTCAATAGCTACCTAAAGGTTATAAATAAGCATTTGGTCAAAATTCTCCATCTGATAAGGTGACTAAATTTTGTCAAAATTTTCCCGGGAATTATATGCTTAAAGAAACAGTACTAGTACATCTTATCCAGTTAAATCAAAATTTCCCTTTAAACTTAGGCTTTTACAACTGATGGCTTCCAAGCTGTATGTTTTGTTGCTGTCGTTCAGTTGCTAAGTCGTGTCTGCAGCCCTGTGGATTACAACACACTAGGCTTCTCTGTTCTCCACTATCTAATTCCTCTTCAGTGGTTTGCTGAAGCAGTCTCGTATCAACTGGTAAGAGGTGACTGTATGCAACTCTTCTTAATTCCACATCTCATATTTACCCTATGGGAATCAAGAAACCATGGTGGTGGTATTTTTTTTTTCTTTTTTCTTTTTTTCGTGGAGAGACTTTTGTTAAACCTTACCAGCAAATCGTAACTTCTAGTTTCAAAGAACCAGTCTTTGTGAAATCCCAGTTAACGGTGTCCACACGATCTTTTGCAATGCAACTTATTTTAAAAGTAGGTATCAGAAGACACCCTGATTTGAATATACAAAAGAAATACAGTGCAAAAAGAAAGTATGTATCTATCTGTAATATTCCTACTTATAAACCTAGCTTTCTATTCTGGTTTAAAATTTTGAGCTTAAATCTGTTCAGATGAAACAGTAACTTCTGCAGTTATGTGGTTTGATGATTCCACATACTCAGTTAACTTGGAAATATTGATACATGATGTAAGTCCTCTTAGAGGTTCAGTCTGTTTTATTCAAAAAAGTTTAAATGCAGAATATTTTATTCTGCTCTGGAAATTTTATAAAGGTGTTTTGCCAAAAGCATTAAATACTTGATTTTACTTGTTAAGATTTGCAGGAACTGCTTTAAATTTATTATAAAAAATAACAGCAACAGCAACAGATTTTCCCCTTTCATTAAGGTAGTGAAAAAAAGAACTTTAAGAGCTTTTCCATAAAAATGCTCTAAAATATTCCATTAAAATTAAAAGGCAACTGCCATTTCACACGTGGTCAGATTTAACTATTCAAAGTTATTTTCGGTATATCAGTCCCCAAAGACCAAACTACCTGAGAGTCCAGCTGTGTTCAAAGATCTCTAGAACCTAGCCTCCAGAGTTGGATATGGCTGATACAAAGGGTTATTAGACCAGAGAAGGGAAGAAGAATTTCAGGTGCAATATTAGTAACTTATTCCCTCCAATGTCTCACTTCATTATAGGTTTCTTAATGAAATAATCATCCTGCAATGATCAAGGAGAAATCCACAACAGAGCAAGGAGCTTGGAACAAAAGCCCAATTCGAATATTGATAGCATGTGACCCACATGTCGGCAGCGGTGAATTTAGAATCTTAACAGCAAACAATACTTCAAAGGGGTGGAAAATAGTAACATTTCAGTTGTAATTTTATGCTTTCATGATTATCTATTTTTTAAATGCTACAATAACATGCATACTCGTCGTTAAATATTATACTCTTTCTGGTATGGTTCTCCTTGCCTAGTTTTGTTTTATAGCAATACTTCTGCATTTTAAATATGGTTCAAAACATTAGTTGCCACAGAGATACATAGTTTCCTGCATGAATAACTCACTAATGTAGTTTGTAGGGTGGCCCATTATATGTATACTTAATTAGCCCTAGAATCGGATCGTTAAATACTTGTTTCAATGTCCTAAATATCAAGAAATGAATACCATATATTTTTCAGGAATTTATTATTGACTTTTGTATTTAAATCTTAACAGTCCTTGTTAGGGTCTCCCAGAACCCCAACAAACTTTGAAATAACTTACTTTTACTTTAGTACCAGATGCTGATATCTTTAGATTTTCATTTTTGGTAAAAAAGAGAGCTATATTTTTAAAAAGCTGGGGCAAGTGTGGAGGTGGGGACTAATGACATATGATTAAAAAACATGGACACAAAAGATACAGTAACTAAATTAAGAAGCCAAAAGATTTGCCAATAACTCTTGATTTCCAGTGTTAGAAAGAAGATATCCAGATGAGAGTTTTTTTGTTTGTTTAGTTTGCTTGATTGTTTAGATTGAAGTGAAAAGTTCAGGGCTGAACACATATATATTTGGGGTATCATTCTGACTTTTCCATTTACTCATTTGCCTGACCCTGAGGAAATCACTCAACTTCAAGTTATTTCTAGATTTCATTAGACTTCCTTTCAGGTCCATCAAAAAATGAGAAAACAAAAATAATGAATGATATTTGAATGATTTTATTTATTAAAAAACGGTGCAAATTCTGAAAAACAATAGACCAATGACAACTTTCAGGTTAGACCACTGCCTTTCCTCAAAATATTTCTATAAGGAGCTTCTCACCCTCTGTGTTAGAATGATTTCTTAAGGTAAAGTATGGCTATAACGCTATTTCAAATGTAGGACTCCTTAGATTTCACACATACCTTGCTGGTAGGCCACTGAATTTTCTTCCACAAGAACCAATGAAAGGGCAATTTCTACCCTACTTTCCTACACATTTACTATGAGCTCAACTCCATTTGTTGGAAAGCTGCCATACATTTATGAGAGCCCAAGGGATATTGTCATCTTTCCCTTGCTCACTCCCACCACACTAAATGCCCTGGCAAGGTTGCTGCACCTGGACTCTGTATTCCCTACAGAGCACCTTGTTACCAAAATTATGGAAAACTTGGACTAAGTTCAGAGAAGAGCTACTAAAATGATTAAGTGACCGAGGGGACCAATTTATAAGAAACTCAGAAATGTTTGGTTAAGTGGTAATTACCCTAAAAAAAGGTGTGGTGGATCTGGCGTTAAGTTTGAATTCCAAACCATACTTGGCAAAAAGACCTCCTTTCAGGCTTCTACATTCGGAAATGCTCTGAAGAGGGGGCAGAGTCTCCCTCTTGTTTGGCCCTCTGACCACTGTTTGGGTGGTATTCCCATTCAAGGGTAATGAACTCTACAAACACAGAAGGAAACACTACCAAAGCAGACAGCCCACTTAAAAAGGCTGAAGGATGCTTAAAGGAAAGTCTTCTTGGGAATCATGAAGAACAAGCCTGGGCCGTGAAGGGCCAGTTCTTCCATCCCTGTTAAGCACCTATGCACACCCCACAGCCAATCTCTGCTTGATGGGTGGTACTATTTAATAAGAGCTGCTGACTGACTCCAAGTGTGCAAGTCTGCCTAAAATACACTGCTGGGTACATTGACTCCTTTAGGGATGACAGTTTCCACTTAGCCAAAGAGGAAAAAATCTAAGAACACCTGTAACAGTTAAGGAGAGTGAAAGAGATAATTCCTCATAGCAGCATTTCCCAAAATGTCTTCCAGGTGATGTTACTGTGGGTTACATATATTAATAATAAAAAAGAGCTTAAAACTGGGATAAACAAAGTTAAACCTTGTATCTATGTACTTGATGTGTTTGTTAATAGTAACACCTCACAAAGTCATTAATATGTCAGAGTCTATTGTGTCTCACTAAGAGGGGCAGTGTTTATACTAGCTCCCAAATTCAAATTGAGCATGCAATGTTTCACTCCTTAAGTACAGATTCTCTGTATTCACAGCCACTTCCATAATGCCATGTAAAATGTAGCACCCAGTTGGCTTAGTAGTAAGGAATCCGCCTGCCAGTGCAAGAAACACAGGAGACATGGGTTCAATCCCTGGGTTGGGAAGGAGGAGGAAATGGCAACCCATTTCAGTATTCTTGCCTGGAAAATTCCATGGACAGAGGAGCCTGGTTGGCTACAGTCCATGGGGTCACAAAGAGTCAGACACAACTGAGCATACACACTCACTCAGTAAATAAACAATTAAATGAATCAGCCTAGGCTAGAACACAAATCTTAAATCCCAACCCACTCCTCTTTCCACTACACTGATATTCTAGCTACACTTGGCTTACATGAATCTTTTTATCCTATATCAACAAAATGAAATTTGATTACTAGAAGTAGATTGACCACCTGAAGCTATTAAAGCTCAAGCATGAGGGCCTTCCACTTGCTTGAAGCTTCCATGTCCTTGAAAGTAAGTGTGTACTTACAGTATTGTATTCTTTTTACTTAAGGAGGTCCCACACAACTAAATAAGCTTCATGTCTTGCAAAACCTGCTGTTCCATGTAAGATGAAAATGATTCAATAGATTTTCACTAAATAAATTGTGATTGAGATAGCTGAACTTGAATTACTAATGATACGACAGACAAAAATTCACTTCAGCTTACTCTCAGGTCACCTTTGAGAGAGAAGTATTCATCCTTCTGTGTGGGTAAAATGTAGACTCAAATAAGAACTAAATGTAGATTCATTACCTCTAAATGCTTCGCAAATACATTAGCTTAAACCATCTTGCTTTTTAGAATTCCTCTTAGGACATTCATCAAATCTCTACTATTCTTTTTATTTTTTTTTTTTAAGCACCTTACCCAATAGTCTTACTTCTGCTCTCCCCACCTCTCAATATTTTAAGACATGCACAGCCACTTTGAAATCATCACATTGTAAATGTGATGGAATTGGTTGGAATTCCTTCTGAAGACCATCTGAAGTTTCTGCATCATTTTTTTTCCATGAGTAGGGACTGACATCTTTAAACTTGAATCTGCGGTACTGCAATTTGGCATTCCACTTCAATTCTTGAAAAGCTTCATTTATATTGATCTTGTCTTTTGGAATTTCCTGCAGGCTGCCTCAGATAAAATAATTTCCAGCCCAATCTTCCTCTTGTGTGTTCTCTAGTTTGACATTATGCCTTCAAAATCAAATCTTATTATTTAACACAAAACAAAAACACCTTATTACAGAATATTAAATCAGTAATGTTAACAAACTGACTTTGGTGATTCACTTTTACCATGATTGATAAGCCAGTGTTTGAGCTTTGACTATTGATAGTCAAAGCTTTGCAAATTTCTTCCAGACTATTCATAATTTAGCAAGATACTCTAACAACCACATGCACACAAATCACTCTCCAACCACTTGAGTCTTAGACCAAGTCCATGCTTTACTCTCTCATTTTTTAAGATACAGCCAAAATTACAAAACTAAGCCTGAGCACGAAGGCCAAACATTTTACCTTCCTGTTTTCTTCCCATTATCTTCCTGAACTGGTGACTATGAAAATATGCTAAGCCCGAAATAACTGTTGGGTGCCGCCAGCTCAGTCTCAGTCATTTCCAAGCCAAATGGGACTTGACAGACCTTTATAAGTTGTAGTGTTTGTAAATATCCAAGGAAATTACTTCATTCAGTCAATTATTTCTAGGGAAAGCTGGCAGAATAATGTAGTAATTAAACTGAAGACTAAACAGGAGAGCTATTTTGCTCAGAAGTTCTAGTTAATGCTTTCAATGCATTTTCATTTTGCAAAAATGCTTGCAGTGGTAGTGTAATGAAAAAGAATAGCTTTTTCATTGAGAAACATATTTAAAATATTCCAGTGAAGAGAACATATGGAAAAGGAAGGAGAAATTCAGTTTTCCAGTATCTTATTAGATTCAACATTGATTTCTTATTTTAAGGTAAGGAATTCTGAAATCAAAAAACAGCTGTATTCAAATGCAAATAGAAAAGACATTCCAAAGTCAGGACATCATGTTTTCAAGACTCAACTGCCTTTGTGCTAGGTATTCACTTCATAGTGAATATGTTGTCTGCAACATATTTTTTGCCCTCTGGCCCTTCTTTGGCTCTTCCAATTGGCCACCTGCATGCTTTGATTTGGGGCTTCCCTGGTGGGTCAGTGGTAAAGAATCTGCTTGTAATACAGGAGACGCAGGTTCGATCCCTAGTCCAGGAAGATCTCCTGGAGAAGGAAATGGCTACCTACTCCAGTATTCTTGCCTGAGGAATCCCATGGACAGAAGAGCCAGGCGGGCTACCAGTCCATGGGGTTGCAAAGAGTTGGACTTAGCAACTGAACAACAACAGTAATGTAGCCATAAAAGGATACTTTCCCACATTAGCTCTCCTAGCTGCCTAACCATTATACACTTGGAGAGAGACAACAGTTCTAACACAAAGTAATAATAAGAACCCAAAACCAATGGAAAGAACTCTGAATGCTTCCTAAAGGAAAATGCAAGCCATTAAATTACTTATAGCACTTCATATTTAAGTCTTTTGCATACAGATAACTACCATCTTTCCTAGTACCTGATGCCATGAATACAAAGGTTTAAAAAAGAAAAAAGATAGAGAAGCTGTTACGTCATCTGTAACAACTGAAAGAATGAAATGGGAGAAGTTGGCAAAAATCAAGACTGGCTAAGGGAAAGGAAGCCAGAAAATTCCAAGATTGAGTGAAATTGGGAGAGTTAATGACTAAAAAGTGCTTGTTGCACTTCACAAACATTTCTCATTTCTCTTTGTCAGTATACACGATATTTCCTTTACTAAAGATTCCTCTGGATGAATAAGCATATTCTGAAAATGCAAATAACATGGGATTAAGAACTCTCAGTCATTCACATTCTGCTCATATAAGCTACATAACAATTTAATGAGATGTATGCCACAGTTCTTTATAACTGAGGAATACTACAAAATCAGAATGACAAGGTAGGTAAGAAAATAGATTCTAGAGACATATTGTCTGAGTTTAAGTCTTAACTCTATCATCAACAAACTATGCAAGGCTTCCCAGATGGCCCTCGTGGTTTAGAACCTGCCCGCCAATGCAGGAGACCTCAGAGATGCTGGTTCCATCCCTGAGTCAGAAAGATCCCCTGGGGGAGGGTATGGCAACCCACGCCAGTATTCTCGCCAGGAGGATCTCACGGACAAGAGAAGCCTGGTGAGCGATGGTTCATAGGGTCACAAAGAGTTGAACACGACTGAAGCAACTTAGCACATACACACAAGAAGCTATGCAAGTTTGGGTAACTCACAATCTCTTGGTGCCTCAGCGTTCTCATCTACAAAACAGGAATAACAGTTGAATGCACTCTACAATGTTGAAAGGTTTAAATTAGTTAATATACATACAGCATTTAAAACACTGCTGAGACTTGCACTGTTGACCAAAATGGAGGAAGAAGGATTGAATTTATGTTCTCTCCTAAGACAACCACAAACAAACAATGTATGAAACAATGACTTTCCAGACACAGGTAATGAAGGGTAGTTATCCCTGAGACATGGCAAACAAGTGAAGCAAGCCCTATGACTGCCCCAATTTAATTCCTTAAGAGAGTTCCCAGGCTACCACATGGGGTAGGGGAGAGAGGAGAATCCAAGCAAAGCCAGCTGGACTCCCTGGGTCGAGAAGATGAAGTTCAGGATACCAGAAGGGAAAGAGCTGAACAAGAAAGGAATGATGGAGATCAGCAAAGGATCCCCTGAAAAATGCAGCAGAGCAGTGATCAGCACATGCATGTGAGGACCCTACGTGAGGCCAGGGAAAGAACTATCCAAAAGCATCAGGGAACACAGTATACAGTACCCCCAAAGGACAAGGATAGGGACTATTGCCCCCAGTCAGACTGCAAAACATTTGTAATTCACAGAGGACTTGGTATTCAAGAGTCTTGCCTCACTAGTAGGAAATTAGTCTTTAGTAAACATTTCTCTGGTCATGTCTAACAAATTTTAAAAGTTATAAGTCTCAAAAAAAATAAAACTATCTCCAAGTAACTTAACTTCATCTCAGAACAAAGTTCAAAAATATTTACAGGAAAATAAAAACAGGTAACATCCAACATGATAAAATTCACATCTTGAATCAGGTTGAAGATTACCAGGCATACAAAGCCAGAAAATATAAATCATATTTAAGAAAAGAATTAATCAATTGCGACTGATCCAAAACTAATACAGATATTAAAATCAGCAATGACATTAACATTTATCACAGCTGCTAAGTCGCGTCAGTCGTGTCCGACTCTGTGTGACCCCATAGACGGCAGCCCACAAGGCTCCGCCGTCCCTGGGATTCTCCAGGCAAGAACACTGGAGTGGGTTGCCATTTCCTTCTCCAAGGCATTAAAGTGAAAGTGAAGTTGTTCAGTCGTGTCCAACTCTTTGCAACCCCATGGACTGCAGCCCACCAGGCTCCTTCATCCATGGGATTTTCCAGGCAAGAGTACTGGAGTGGGGTGCCATTGCTGTATTTCATATGTCCAAAAAGTTAAGGAGATACACCAAAGATATAAAAAACTCCACAGAGAACATCCATAGAAGAAAACTACAATGTCTGTGTTGGAAAAAATATTCTTGATGGGATTAGTAGAAGGCTAGACATTGGAGAAGCAAATATTAGTGAATTTGAAGCACAACAATAAAAACTATACAAAACAAAGCAAAAATGGGGAGAAACCCATGTTAAAAAATAAAAAGAGTATCAGGTGAACTGTAGGAAGACTTCAACTGGCTAACAAATGTGTAATAGAAGCCCCAAAAGAACAGAGCTGGGAGGACAGAAAATATATTTGAAGACATAATAGTAGTCTATTCTTTTTTATTACCAACTAGTATTCCACCACATGGATATAAAACAGCTTGTTTACCCAGTCATCAAGCAACAGACATTGGGATTGTTCCCAGTATTTGGCCTATATTTGGCCTAATGTGAATGGAAATTTTTTGTATATTCAAGTACAAAAAAAAGGCAAAATACTTACTTATATATGCAAAAGCTTAAAGAATTCATCAAGAGTAGTCCTATACTGTTATAGTAGGCAGAAGGAAAACTATGCCTGATGCAATTATGGATCTGCATACAGGAATGAAGAGTACAGAAAAGTTGTATCTATATGAATAAACATAAGACTTTCTTATTTAAATCTTCTAAAGAAATAATTTTTAAACAAAAATAACAATAATACATCGTGAGGTTTATAACATGTATTAGTTAAATGCTTGAAAATAACAGCAAAGGCCAGAAGAGAAGGAGAATAAATATTTGGAAGTTTCTTTTATGTAAAGTGGTATAATACTACATGAATGTCGACTGTGACGAGTTAAAGATATATACTCTGATTTTAAAGCAATCACTGAAAAAATAAAGCAGAATTATAGCTAGTAACTCTCACATCCATATATGACCACCAGAAAAACCATAGCCTTGACTAGACGGACCTTTGTTGGCAAAGTAATATCTCAGATATGCATATGACACCACCCTTATGGCAGAAAGTGAAGAGGAACTAAAAAGCCTCTTAATGAAACTGAAAGGGGAGAGTGAAAAAGTTGGCTTAAAGCTCAACATTCGGAAAACGAAGATCATGGCATCTGGTTCCATCACTTCATGGGAAATAGATGGGGAAACAGTGGAAACAGTGTCAGACTTCATTTTTGGGGGCTCCAAAGTCACTGCAGATGGTGATTGCAGCCATGAAATTAAAAGATGCTTACTCCTTGGAAGGAAAGTTATGACCAACCTAGATAGCATATTGAAAAGCAGAGACATTACTTTGCCAACAAAGGTCCATCTAGTCAAGGCTATGGTTTTTCCAGTGGTCATGTATGGCTGGAGAGTTGGACTGTGAAGAAAGCTGAGTGCCGAAGAACTGATGCTTTTGAACTGTGTTGTTGGAAAAGACTCTTGAGAGTCCCTTAGACTGCAAGGAGATCCATTCTGAAGGAGATCAGTCCTGGGTGTTCACTGGAAGGACTGATGCTAAAGCTGAAACTCCAATACTTTGGCCACCTCATGCAAAGAGTTGACTCATTGGGAAAGACTCTGATGCTGGGAGGGATTGGGGAAAGGAAGAGAAGGGGACGGCAGAGGATGAGATGGCTGGATGGCATCATGACTCGATGGACATGAGTTTGAGTGAACTTCGGGAGTTGGTGATGGACAGGGAGGCCTGGTGCTGCAATTCATGGGGTCTCCAAGAGTCGGACACGACTGAGTGACTGAACTGAACTGAAGTAGAATTTATAACAGGATGCAAGATTGGTATAACATTGGTTAACTGCTCAAGGCAATACACCATATTAAAAATCTAATACAGAAAATTCATATTATCATGTCAATAGGCCCAGAAAATGCATGCAAGAAAATCCGTTATCCATTTCTGATAAAAGCTCCTGGAAAACTAGGAACATAAAGGAATCTCATCAACCTGCTAACGCGCACCTACGAAAAAACCTAAAGTTAGCATCATTCTAAATGGTGAGAGACTTTACACTTTTTCCCTAAGATCAGAAACAACCCAATTTCATTCTTTCATTCAACATTATATTGTTGGGTCTAGCCAGTGCAATAAGGCAAGAAAAGAAAAAAAGGCATGCAGACTAGAAAGAAGTTAAATTTCAGACAACATGATCATCCAGGCAGAAAATCCAATGGAATCTATTTTTTTAAATCTGCTATAACTATGGTCAGTGTAAAAATTAATAGTTATAGCAACATTTTTTAAAGTAGAATCCACTGGATTTTCTACCTGGATGATCATGTTGTCTGAAAGTTTTACTTCTTTCTAGTCTGTATGCCTACAGAGAAGAGGGTGTCAAAGGATGAGATGGCTGAATGACATCACCAACACAAAGGACATGAACTTGGGCAAACTTCGGGATATGATGAGGCACAGGGAGGCCTGGCGTGCTGAAATCCATGGGGACACAGAGTCGGACATGACTGGACAACTCAACAACTACTATTAAGTGCATTAATCATGGCTGATCAACAAACATTTCTATGTAGTAGACACACAAAAAAAGAAAAAAGAATGCTATTTATTAATAGCATCATGTTATTAATCACTTAAAGATAAATCTAACAGATGTGTAAGACATATACTGAAAACTATGGAGTATTGCTGAAATGCTATTTTAAGGCCTTATAAAAAACAAAATGACATCTTGATTCTTTTCAGCTTATTTTTAATGTCTTTTATTTACTAACCCACAAGTCCATGGCTGCAACTAGCAATAAGAAACAAACGAGGTTCACAGAAATTCATACTAGAAAGGAATCTCAGAATATATAAGATGTGGAAATGTTTCAACTCAATACTTTGAAAAGTATCTTCTTTCAATATTTATGTGAGTACTCAGTAGGCCTCAAACACTGTTATACACTGACTGAGTAAATAAAAGATGAATCCCCTGAAATTGTGGAGATACTATTGAGTAAAGAGAAAAAGAAAATAAACAAATGCCGATAATTTAGGAGTTATAACGGTGCTATGAAAATAATAAAGAACACAAAAAAGTAGGAGGAAATCTGGGGTGCTATTTGTATAGGATAGGGTGGTCACCTAAGGGGACATTCAAGTCAAAACCTGAAGCAGAAAGAGCCAGTCAGACAAGGCAAAGATCGTTACAGCCAAATGGAACAGCATTTGGGAAAGCCTTGGGTAGTGCGGTACGGGAATGGGAGGAGAGACTGGGATTTTCTAAAACTCCAAAAAAAGCCAATCTGGCTGGAGTGTAGGGAATGTGGAATAAAAGGAAAGATAGCTTAATGGTCAGGTAAGAGGTAAGCAGGGTTCAGATCCATGTAGGCTCATGTAGAAACAGCGATTTTATTCAAAGTGCAACAGGAAGCTGTTTTACAGTTTTAACCAGACTACAGACATTAGATTTTTCTTTTTTAGAAGATTATTCTAGTTGCTATGGCAGAGAATCAACTGAAGCCAATGTAACAGTCTAAGTTGTCACAGATGGTCTCCTTTAGTCATAAACACAAAAATGCTGTATATGATACAACATGTTTTTATTTAACATAGAACTTAGAAGAAAGCAAAATGAGATGTAAAAAGCAAATCCAAAAGGCACTCTACCTGTATATGTGCTGGTGACTCGGATTTCTAAACACTTTTGAAAGCAAAATCAACGAAATAAAGTTCAGAGGGTGAAAAGGATGGTCCACATGGTAACAGAGGATTAAGAAAAATACAAAACTCAGCCTACTGCTTTGTAAAAGCAGCAAGGAATGTGGTTGTATATTTTTTAAGGGCACCTAAAGATATCTGGAGCCCCTGTTGGCTCAGACAGTAAAGAGTCTGCCTGCAATGTGCGAGACCTGGGTTTGATTCCTGTGTCAGGAAAACCCCCCGGAGAAGGAAATGGCAACCCACTCCAGTATTCTTGCCTGGAGAATCCCATGGACGGAGGAGCCTAGCAGGCTACAGTCCAAGAGGTCGCAAAGAGCTGGACATGACTGAGCGACTTCACTTTCAAAGATATCCGAGGCCTGTATCATATCTGGGGTAAAAGCTTAATTTATGTTACAAGCTGAAAAAATTACTTCAAATCTGGTTTTAAAATTATCTTAAAATCTACTATAAAATGAAACTTCTAGGAACCAGTAAAACCAATTTGTAGTCTCTCAATCCAAGATATAAAGGGCTCTCAACAGAAAGAACTTCGAAGATAAACTCCAAGGAAAATATTCATTATTTTACATTATATGAAGAAACGAGGCATCAAGAAAAGTGAAAGTCGCTCAGTTGTGTCTGGCTCTTTGAGACCCCAAGGACTGTAGCCCAACTCTGTCCATGGAATTCTCCAGGCAAGAAAACCAGAGTGGATAGCCATTCCCTTCTCCAGGGGATCTTCCCCTCCCAGGGATGGAACACAAGTCTCTTGCATCGCAGGCAGATTTTTTACCATTTGAGCCACCAGGGAAGTAACCATGAGGGAGAGCCAAAAGAAACAACAAACAGTACATTTTGAAGTTTGCAAATTGGAAATTATAACTTTATACAGAATGTCTTTTACCATAATCTCACTCAAGCTTTGGTTCTCATTCAAGGTTAATGCAAAACTTTCTAAATACCTTACTTTCCATCTCTATTAAGATTACTGATAATTCTCGAAATTATCATACAAGATGGTTCATTTTTATTAGATGGCGCTAGATGGCTGATGCTGTAAACAGCAAACTGAACTATCAGAATGTACTGATCCCCAACTACTATTTTGGAGCTACATAATCTTTAACTGCATTTTAACATATTTAGTCTATCTTCAAAAACTGTATCAATCTGACTCCTCCAATCTTTTTGGATGGCCTTTTAATTTCCAAATGTTAGAAAATCTGTCCATGTTTTAAAAGAAGCGTTTGTACACACCTAAATTTAAGAAATCGTTTTTAAAGTTTAAAAGCTTAGAGGTTACAAGAATTCCAAACACCCTTCACCTTCTAATCACCTTGGTTAATTAATTAATTAAGCTTGAAATACTCATTCCAACTCTTTTCCTGGGGGAGTATTTTTAGTCTACTCCTTAATTTCAATTTGTTTAAAAATAGTGACAGATTAAACCCAAAAGCCATACATGTAATTTTAAAATGTAAGCTAAAATAACTGGTTTTAAAAAGGCAAAACAATGAAAAGAGAAATAGGAAAAATTAAATGTGGTATTATTTAAATCATTCTGATCTACATGTACTTAGACATCGTTTGCATCTTTTAATCTCTGAAATCTTGCTTAAAACGAGAAACGGTGGCCCAGAGTGGTTAACTGTTTAAGGTAGTACTAGGACATTGAGATCGGGACTCCAGGTAGGAGACGCCTAGGAAACATTTTCCCATCCCCCCTGGTCCACGTTTTACATTGCCTTCCCTGAACATAAACAGAGAGGAAAGACCGTTTTTAAGAGGCGGGACTTAGACATCCCTTAGGAGAAAGGTGACAGATTAGCGAGAATCATTCACACATCAAAAAACCGATCCGCAATCAACAGAAATCTGGGAGTCGCAACGGCCTCTGGGAGACCTAAACATGTTGTTACACGTGTCCGTTCCTTTACCACTATTATACCCCAGTCTTCTGAAATGATTATAATTAAAAGTTTAAACCTGGACATTCTTGAGTCAACCTGCAGGATAAAGTCAGTGCCGTTTTAAAGGAACCCTCTACAAATCACGCAGTGAAACCCTGGATAACCGCCACGCAGAGGGCTGCGCTCCAGTAAATTTACAAAGGGCCCCTAGAGGCAGGGTCTGTCCTCCCTTCTCCGCCACCGACTCGTAGCCACTTTCTCACTGCCTGTTTATCTCCAGCCTACTCGCATCGGTATTTCCTCTTTTTCCTCTTGAACCGATAATCCAGCAAGCACAGGAGACAGGGAGAAAGAGAAAAGCCAGGTCAAGGGGAACGAATGTCTGCGAAACCGAGATTTCCTTATGCACTTTATCAGGCACTGCCGGAGACAACCTGAAAGAGATCCGGGTCCTGCTGCAAGGGAGAAGGGGGCCTTGCGTCCAGAGTTCGATGCGCTGATTGGTTGGTCCGCCGCGGCAGGAGAAGAACCCGGATGTGTCTGGGTAGTCGTGTTGGCAGTCGGGGCTCAAAGGTTTGGGGTACTAGGCGTGCTGGCAAGCCAAGGCGGATGGCGCAGGGTTGGGCCGGCTTCTCTGAGGAGGAGCTGAGGCGACTAAAGCAGACTAAAGGTAAAGGGACGGGTCTACAGAGCTTTAATTCTTCGATCTGTTAAGGAAAGGGGCGGGGCTGCAGTTTTTGAGCGAAAGGGGGCGGGGAAAAGGGTTACCTGTGTTAGGGACGGGGAGCTGTAAGTAGGAGGACAGGATTGAGGGGGGCTCGGGAGCTGGATGCACTTGGAGCCACGGCTGAGGTGGCGGTGGGGGTGTGTGGCAGACCCACGAGACTGAGATCTACTTTTTAAAAAGAGAGTTAAGGCATCTATTTCAGGGATTTGACTTTTTCCTGGGAAAGAAATGGGACTTGGGAGAGGAAGTGACCTGTAGGAGGCTTGCTGCACAGATCAGTGGTTGGAGGGTTGGGGTCAGAGTAAAGGAAGGAGGGGCACACATCGTGTTAGAGTTAAATTGTGGTGTATTTATAGAAGCAGACTGTGATTGGGAAAAGGAAGCACAGGGATCTGAATAAATGCAGAAAGTTTCAGTTTGTCATGATACATCTGGAGTCTTGCATTCACTTCTGGTTGCCAGATGATTTTTGCAGTTCCTTCCAACTCTTGAGAGTCAGCAAACCAAAAGGGTCTTTGAGAGATTAGGTGTGAAATGTATAGCTATCTATCTACCTATCAATCTATAGACATGCATATCTACTGACTTCAGTGTAAGCTAAATTTTTGTGCTTGCTTCTCCATCTTTATAGTGTAATCACTAAATGGACTTTCACTGTTTTGTTATTTTTTAATGAGGGAATTAAGTTTGCTGATATTTGGTGAGAAACTTGTAATATAACCTGTGCTTTGTGATTGAAATTTTATAAAGTTGTATATAGTGATCTTGCTAGTACATGGTACTTCTGTGAGTTACACCACTCTTGGTCCCATAACTTACACATTCTGGGGGAAAATTAATAATCCCTTCTATTCCTTTTATTAGAGTGTGTGAGAAAAAGTTGGATGTTGCTCAGGTCAGCTTGTTTGTTTTTAGTATGGTGGTGAAGATAATCTAGGCCTGAGGAGTGGAAAAGGAAGTAAATTTGTAATGTGATAGCAGTGTAGATTATACGGATCGGGAAAAATTTGACTGATCCAGAGACCTTTAAAAGCTGAATCATAAAAGTTATACTAAAGTTTGTAATTAACTGACATTCCTGGTACTAGTACCCTGCCTCTGATCTGACCCAAAGTTAAGGGAGGCAGCCTCTGTATTAGGGATGCTGATATAATCAGAGTTTCATCCCTGCCTTCAAAGAGCGTATAGTCTGCTGAGGAGACAAACTATAATGTAATGTAATAGTAGATATTGTACCAGAGCTTGCTACAGAATTAACAGAAATGTTACTCTGCTGGTGGTTGGATGGAGCTTGGCAGTATTTCAGAGAGATTGTGTGTTAGTAGAGGTGAGTTTGCCCAGGGAAGGAAGACTTAATGCTAAATTGAACACTGCTGCTGCTCAGTCACTTCAGTTGTGTCCGACTCCGTGCTACCCCATAGATGGCAGCCCACCAGGCTCCCCCATCCCTGGGATTCTCCAGGCAAGAGTACTGGAGTGGGTTGCCATTGCCTTCTCCGAATTGACATTGGATTTATTATTTGAAAGTACATTTCTAAATATCTCCATAATTTGGGATGGAGAGGGGATGAAGGACCTTAACTTTACGACCTATCATTTCACTGAGATGTTAGAACATAGACAACAACTAGTCTTTGACTATCTTAAGAAAACATTTCAACATTTTGTATACTCAGCCAACCACAGTGATTGAAAATAGTAGATCTCACAGCTCTGCCTCTAAATCTTTTTGTCTTGGATTTCTCATTTATAAAACTAAAAGAGCTGAATCTTTTATTTTAATGCTCCTTCCAGCTGTTCTCCAGCCTTAAAAATGTATTTAAATAATCTATGAAGATAGAGTTGGTTGTCAGCAAAAATAAAGACAGCAATAGTCTAGAGAAGCCCATAGGGCATCTGGGAAAGTCAAAAATGTTCCTCATACTCTTGTATATATTGTTCATAATATTAAAAAGCTAGAAGCAACCTAGTGTTCATTAACAAGGGAACGGATAAATAAATTGTGGTATAATCATCCACTGGGCTACTATACAGCTAGTGGGAATTGAACTACAAGCTGCGTGTATTAGCATATATAAATTTCATCGACTTAACATGTGAAAAGAGCAAATTGCAGAAGAATATATACAGTCTGCTACCATTAGTAGAAGCTCAAAATCATACAAAGCAGGTATATTCATTTAGGAATATAGGAAATATATTTAAAAATTAAAAGAATAAAACACAAAATTTAGGATGGTGGGAAGGCAAGGGAATATGATCAAGAAGGGGCAAATGCAGTTTCAAAACTATTGATAATAGTGAAGTCAGGTTAAGCCAGGTTAAGCTGCAGTAACATATAGCCCTGAAATATCAGTTGTTTGAAATAGTAAAGGTTATTTTTCACTCTAGTTTCATGTCTAACATGGGCTAAGAGGTGATTGTTCCATATAGCCACTACACACCATGATTTGGTGCTGTCATAGTTCATTATCACTATAGCGGGAGAAGATTGTGAAGTGAGCATTGGCAATAAATGCTTCCATCAGTAGAAGATTAATAGACTCTTAGAGAATATTCTCAATAGAGTATTATACAGCATTAAAATTAAATGGCTACAGCGACATGAACAACATGGATGAATAATGGCAATATCGTATTAAGTTAAAGAAGATTATATCCTGCATGACACCCTTTATGTAAAGTTAAAATAACTAAATAATATAACATTTAAAAGAAGTATTTGTAGACACAGTATGACATAAAAAGGAAAGGAAGGGAATGATCAACATACGATTCAAATGATGATTATCTTGGGTGGGGAAAGCAGGGCTTGATTAAAGGATGTATAGCCAAGATCACAAACTCAGCCCACTGGCTTGATTTAAGCCAAAAATGTTCATTTTTTCATCCCCTACCCCCCTTTTTGGATTATCTAATCTTAAAACTTCTTTTAAATTAATACTGGGGAAATTATTTCTGGTTCACTTCTCTTCCCAGTATATTCCTGTTGCCCTTGTTTTTGTATCAGACCTAGTGCTAGTTCAGCATTGAATTGTAAGCGTAAGTGTTATGTCACTCCTGGGTCAGAGCAATTAATTGCTAAACCAAGTCCTCCTTAAGCTCTTTTCTCACCTGCCCTTGGGGCTAGCAAACTCTGACTGGATAGTCAGCCTGGAGCCCTGAGAGGCTGATCAGCAGGAAGCCCCTGCTGGCCTTCAGTTGGCACGTGGCGTTAATAAGAAATAAACCTTTGTTGTTTAAAACCATAAAGTTTCCAGGGTTCTTTGCCCCTATAGCATAACCTAGATTTTCTTGATTGATACAGTTCTCTATATTTTACATAAAAATCTGAATTTTTCTAGTGAAAAATCCAAATGTCTGGTAACATGGACCTAAATTTTTTAGTGACAGCTGCCATCTTTAAGGGCTTCCCTGGTGGCTCAGCTCGTAATTAATCTGCCTGCAATGTGGGAGACCTGGGTTTGATCCCTGGGTTGGGAAGAGCTGGAGAAGGGAAAGGCTACCCACTGCAGTATTCTGGCTTGGAGAATTCCATGGACTGTATAGTCCACGGTGTGGGTTAGAGGTGGCCAATGGACTGTCCCCTTTAAACTATACGTGTGCTCCCAGTTGGCCACATCCTCCTTGGTACTTGCAGCCCCCCAAAAAGTATGCAAAAGAGTATGTTCCTATTTTTTTCCCCCTAATTCTTCCTAAAGACTGAATTTTTTAAGAGCAGTTTTAGGTTGATGGCACAATTGACAGGTAGATACAGAGGTTTCCCAGATAGTCCCTGCCCCAGCAGGTACATAGCCATCCCCAGTATCAACGTCTTCCGCCAGACTGACACATTTGTTATAACTTTCATTGACCCATCATAGTCACCCGAGTCTGTAGTTTACATTAGGGTTCAGTCTTGGTGTTATACATTCCACAAGTTTGGACAAATGCATGATGTCATGTATCTGTCATTATAGTATACAGAGTATTTTCACTGCCCTAAACATCCTCTTTTCTCTACCTGTTCATTCTCTTCTCTCCTTAAACCTTAGCAGTTACTGATCCTTTTACTGTCTGCATAGTTTTACCTTTTCCAAAATGTCATATAGATGGAATCATACAGTATATAGCCTTTTCAGATTGTTTTCTCTCTCTTAGTAGTATGCAGTTAAGGTTCCCCCATGCTCTGTGTGGCTTGATAGCTGATATCTTTTATTTTTAGCTTTGAATAATATTCCATTGGTCTGTGTGTACCACAGTTTATCCGTTCACCTACTGAAGGACATCTTGGTTGATTCCAGGTTTTGGCAGTTATGAATTAAGCTTCTATAAACGTCCGTGTTCAGGTTTTTGTGTGGATGAGTTTTTATCTCATTAAAAATACCAAAGAACACGATTGCTAAATCATATGTTAAGAAATGTTTAGTTCTATGAGAAACCACCAAGCTGTCTTACAAAGTGACTACCATTTTGCATTCCCACCAACAATGAAAGAGTTCAAGTTGCTCCACATCCTCACCCTCATTTAATGTTCTCTGTGTTACAGACTCTTGGCCATTCTAATGGTTGTGTAGTGGTTCAGTTCAGTTAAGTCCCTCAGTCATGTCCGATTCTTTGTGACCCCATGAACTGCAGCATGCCAGGCTTCCCTGTCCATCACCAACTCCCAGAGTTTACTCAAATGCATGTCCATTGAGTCAGTGATGTCATCCAACCATCTCACCCTCTGTCATCCCCTTCTCCCGCCTTTAATCTTTCCCAGCATCAGGGTCTTTTCAAATGAGTCAGTTCTTCACACCAGGTGGCCAAAGTATTGGAGTTTCAGCTTCAGCATCAGTCCTTCCAATGAATATTCAGGATTCATCTCCTTTAGAATGGACTGGTTGGATCTCCTTGCAGTCCAAGGGACTCTCAAGAGTCTTCTCCAACACCACAGTTCAAAAGCATCGATTATTCAGCACTCAACTTTCTTTATAGTCCAACTCTCACATCCATACATGACCGTACATGACCACTGGAAAAACCATAGCTTGGACTAGATGGAGCTTTGTTGGCAAAGTAATGTCTCTGCTTTTTAATATGCTGTCTAGGTTGGTCATAAGTTTTCTTCCAAAGAGCAAGCATCTTTTAATTTCATGGCTGCAGTCACCATGTGCAGTGATGTTGGAGCTCAAGAAAATGAAGTCTCATTGTTTCCATTGGATCCCCATCTATTTGCCATTTGCTATTTGTGTAGTGGTATCTCATTTTAATCTGCATTTCCCTGTGGTATATGGTTTAGATTCTTTTCATATGCATAGTTGTTATGTGTATATCTTCTTTGGTGACAAGGTATCTGTTAAGGTTTCTGACCCATTTTTTAATGAGATTGTTTTCTTATTGTTGAGTTTTAAGAGTTCTGTGTATATTTTAGATAGCAGTCTTTTATTAGATGTGTCAGTTGCAAATGTTTTCTTCCAGTTTGTGGCTTGTCTTCTCTTCCTTTGACATTGTCTTCCACAGAGCAGAAGTTTTTAATTTTCATCAAGTATAGTTTATCAGTTATCTCTTTTGGTATTATATCTGAAATTCACTGCTATACCTGACATCTTCTAGATTTTCTCCTGTGTTGTCTTTTAGGAGTTTTATAGTTGAGTTTTGCATTAGGTCTATGATCCATTTTGAGTGAAAGGTATAAGGTCTGTGTCTAGATGTATTTTTGTGCCATTTGTTGAATATTTTTGTTCTATTGTATTGCCTTTGCACCCTTGTCAAAGATCAGTTGACTGTATTAAAATAGGCCTATTGCTGGGCTCTCTATTCTATTCCATTGATCTTTATTCTATTCTTCTGCTAATTCCCACTGTCATGATTACTATAGTTTTATAGTAAGTGTTAAAGTCAAGTAGTGCCAGTCCAACTTTGTTCTTCAATATTTTATTGGTTATTCTGGATCTTTTGCCTCTCTGTATAAACTTGAAAATCAGTTTGTTAGTATCCACAAAATAACTTGCTGGGATTTTAATTGGTATTGCTCTGAATCTATAGATGAGTTTAGGATGAACTGATTGACATCTTGACAATGTTGAATCTTCTTATTCATGAATGTGGAATATCTCTCCATTTGTTTAGTTCCCTGATTTCATTTGAATTTTGTAGTTTTCCTCTTAGATCTTGTACATATTTTGTTAGATTTATATCTAAGTAATTCTTTTTTTTTTTTGAATGCTAACATAAATGTAACTGTGGTTTTTTATATCAAATTCCACTTGTTCATTGCTGCTAGGAAAGTGATTGGTTTTTGTATATTAATCTTATATTCTGCAACCTTGCTATAATGACTTACTAGTTCCAAAAGGTTTTTTTTGTCATTTGTTTAATTCTTAAGTGACCTGATTTGTTGTTTGGGAGTTTAAAAATTAGCATTTTTAATCTCATAGGTAGGTTCTGTGAAAATGCAAAATAAAATGGAAGCTGCATTACTGACTTTCAGAGAGATATTAATAATTCAACTAACAAGTATAACTGAAAGGTAAGCAGGCTCAATGACATTTTCTGATGGTGTGAATAAAGATCAGTAGCCTAGAATAGGTTTCTGTTGCAAGATATAGTACACTACTTGTGATTCTGGCTAAAGTCAATAGCAATAACATTTTACTTTTGATTATATGTCTTTTGAAAATATTTTCTTCCCATATTTCATTTAATTCTTACATCAACTCCTTGAGTTAAGTAAAGCAAGTAAATTTTCAACCAGTTTGATGAAGAAACTGAGGTGTAGAATATTAATAATCAGTTGACTTGCCTAAGGTTACTGAGGTGGAGAAAAGCAACAATGGAAATTTGACTCTCAAGCTTTAACTCTCCTTTGGGAAATGTAAATAATAAGCTTATGTTGTTTCAGAGGTCATTATTAGGTTTTACAAACCCCATTTAGTTCATTTACAAAAACTTATCAGTGTCATTTCTTGGGCACTTATTGGAATATATCACTTATTGATCTTAAGTATAGTGTGAATGTGAGTCAGAGTCTCCAGTTGTCTGACCTACAAGGTTAATACTGGTATGGACAGTCCAAAAAGTACATTTAATTACTTTCTTATCATTTAATCCATAATACTTTTTTAAAAAGACTTCTCCCGGTTATTTTGTCTTCCTCTATTGCTTTGCTCAGGCTTCTATTAAAATTAGCTTGCATACATTGATTAAAGGCTAACTGCACTTTGGGGAACGTAGGCCCAGGCTGTTTGGAAGATGAAAGGAAACAATTTAGGGTTAACTAGCATCCCTAAAATTAAAAGACTTCATTCGGTAATACTTTGTATATTGTGTCTACCTATGTATCAAATTACCCTAAGATCTGTTAAAATTTAAGAAAGGTGAAGCCCATTTGAAAAAAGACACCATTTTATTTCAGAAGTACAGACAGAACCATCAATCAAACTTAAGACATATCAGTGAATTCATTTGTCTACCAACTTCAGTCATACTAGATTCTTCTGACAGCAAATCAGGATGAAACCTTGCTTTGTATTCTAAGGCCTAACTCACAAAGAAATGGACTTCCTTAAAGATAAATTGAGAAGTAGGATAGTTTTTGTTAAATATTAGCAGTATGATCAGAGAACTGTCAAATTCTGCAGGAAGATGGCAGGTTTTCCCCTGGAATTTTAAGGAAGACAAGGGAAGAAAAACCCTGCAGAATTACTAGAGTTTAATGTTAATGCTTTATTTTCTTAGAGAAGTTATAATTATTTGCTGCTCACACAAAGGAATTTTTCTCTGTTCTTTTTTTTATGTATAGATCCGTTTGAACCACAGCAGCGTCTCCCTGGGAAGAAAAGTCGACAACAACTTCAGCGAGAAAGAGCCCTTCAAGAGCAAAGTCAAAAATTTGGACTTCAAGATGGGCCAACCTCATTACCTCCAGAGCAGCTGCTTTCTGCACCAAAACAAAGATTTAATACTCAGAGACCATATTCTTCTCCTCCTACTCCCCTTATACTCACCTCTCCTGTTGGTGATGGAAAACCACAGGGTACTGAAAGTCAACAAAAGGAACTGGGACTTAAGAGTTCCCATGAAGTTCACAAAAATGCTGAGGTTCTGCCTCTAAAAGCAGATTGCCAATTGGAAAAAAAGAAAGTGGAATTGTTAGTAAGTCTATATATCCATGAGACTTTCTTTCCATTTTACTTTTTTTTTTCCCCATTGAACTTTGAAGAAATACAGTTTTAATATTTTGTTTGTTTGATAGTCTAACCTAGAAATGTGATGAATAAACTGTTGAAAAATAGCTATGACCTAAATATAAGTAGCAGTGTTAAGCATTTTGTATGTTTTATGTTATTTAGTCTTCTCAACAGTCTTAGGATGCATGTTCATTGTTTTCACTTTACAGATGCGATATCTTAGAAAAGATACCGTATTCCCAAAGTGAATACCCTGCTAATAAGTAATAGAGTTGGGGTTCACACGCAAGTCTCTGGATCCAAAGTCTGTGCCCTTTACCCTCACCAGAACCAGTTCTTTTATGTATGATACTCCTCCCCAGATTGAACCCATTCTTTGAACTTTCTGATAGCATCTTCACTTACCCAGAAAAGGGTGCTTGTGAAGAGACAGAAGATCAAAGGAAAGAGTATAGGGAATTGAGAGGACAAATTAAATAATTAGTCATTAGATTTCTTTATTTGTTGTATTGGTATTAGAAACCACTTCCTGAATTTAGTTTAGCCACATTCTTGTGGTGATTGCCATTCTGTGACTTGTGAATTCTTATAATCAGTTTTTTTCTATTATATAACTTATGTATGAATAGCCCTTCTTTGTTTCTCCTGATTTATCACTCACAGGGAAGAAAGAATAGTCTCTGTTTCTGTTTTCCATTTTCTGAGTCACTCTTTTTCAAAGTGTTGTATGTTTTATCTAATCTCAGCTCTTTTTCTAATCTCTGCTGATCCAGATTCTCTACTAAGTTTAAAGTGTTTCCTGCCCACCAGGGTTTACAGCCAAGAAATCATTTTGACAAGAGAGATAAAGCCATATGAATTATGAAACCAAAATTAAATGTGCCTACATTTAATGTTTTAAATGTAATCTACTCTCATAGTTCTGAAACAAGTTGCGGGGGGTGGTTTAAATTGGAAAATTGAGATTGAATGTCATTAGGAAAATTATTATTATCATTTTAGGTACTTGAGAAAATTTTCGTAGAAGAAATGTCATCTCGGGAATGGTTGTTGAAAAGGAGAAATTCTGAGGCTATAAGAGAGGAAAAGGAAAGCTATATATTAGAGAATGTTCAGAGATGACATCTCACTTTTCTGAAAGAGGCACACGATAGCCCAGAAAATTGTAGAGAATTAAAGAAGTATGAAGAAGGGCTTGGAAGCTGAAGATGCCTATCTAGTGAGTTCCTTGACCCCAAAGGGGAGATGATGCTCTGATAAAACTAACCGAGAACATCCAGGTGTCAGTGCTGCGGATCATTTGACAGAGTGTACTGGTTTGAGCTGCAGCTAAGATCTGGGGAGGAGAAGCCTGCAAACAGTAAAAATGAGCAAGGACCAATGGTAGCCCTAAGATGGAGATTGTAGGAATAAAGAGAAAAGGATAATTTTGCAAGCAGTTACTAGGTCTCAGAAGGGAGATTTTTGATACAATGGCTATGAGAAATGACAGTAATAGGGACAAAAGGCTTTGTCATTACCTTGTTTAATTTGCATTGACATCAAGTATGTGAATTTACAGAAAATTTTAATGTATTTCAGAATTGGATAGATTGGAAGACAATTCATGTTTGTAGATCTTTGGAGTTTTTTTTGAGCCCAGCATTCAAGTCTTATTTCGTAGTGTTTCATTCTTTAAAAACGAGAGCTAGAAAGAAGTGAACAAATTGAAAGAAAAATGTATGAAATAAACATTGGTTATTGTTTGTTATAGAAAACTCTTAAAAGATTTGACATTAGCTATAGGACAATTTATTTTGCTATCTATTTTGCATATAATACATGATTAACTTAAACAAGTTTCTTTGTACTCCTAAAAAATGCCATAGTACTCTGGCTTCAAGTTTGTGGGTTTCTAGCTTATATACGTATAGTGGATTTCAAAGGGCCAATTTATCTAAGCCTTTACATCAAATTATAGTCTTTGTTCCTATTAGAACAAAATAATGAACTGCAGATGGCTTCCTTTTAAGAGAACTTTTTTTGGGGGGGGAAAATATATATATATATATATAAAATCTGGTTGATTGAATTTTATACTTAGAAACTGAGACTGGCAAGGTGTGGAAAAGTACAAAAAGCTCATTTTTATACATTTGCTCCCAAGGCAAGAAAAATCTCGTTGGGAAGTCCTCCAGCAAGAACAGCGGCTAATGGAAGAGAAAAATAAACGTAAGAAAGCTCTTTTGGCTAAAGCTATTGCAGAAAGGTGAGGCACCTGAACCAGGAGAGGTTGTTTGTAACCTGTAATCAGTTTTGTCTGTTCTGTATTTATTTTCCTATGTCTGTTCTAATAAATGACATTTTCTCTACAGTCATTACTTTTAAGACCTATTAAACAAATTATGCTTTACAAGTGATACAGAGATTCCAATCTTAATTTATTAAGGCTTTTAGAGCATAGATTATAATGTATTTATGAATATAGATGCAGTTAAAGCTTAAGATCATCATCAGTGTTTTTTAGTTTTAACCAACTACATACTCATAAGGGAGCAGTAAATAGCTGTCGATATAAGTAAATTGGGCTTCCCTGGTGGCTCAGATGGTGAAGAATCTGCTTGCAGTGTAGGAGACCCGGGTTTGATTCCTAGGTTGGGAAGATCCCCTGGAGAAGGGAATGACAACCCACTCCAGTAATCTTGTCTGGAGAATTCACATGGACAGGGGAGTCTGGCAGGCAACGGTCCATTAAGTCGCAGAGAGTCGGACATGACTGAGCAACTAACACTTTCACGTTCTTTCTTCATAAGTAAGTTAGCAACAAATGCAGGTTTTAATTTTGACCTAAGCCTTAATCATCTGACATGTAGAGGAATAAGATTATTCCGAGTAAGTGACTTATACTCCCACAAATCTTAATTGTATTTTTTATGGCCATTTTTCTTAAAATTTTACCCTGCCCCCACTGATAAAAGATACATGATATAACTTAACTTTATCCATGACTCTAGGTCACCCTTAAGAGTGCTGTTTTATATTGCGTGTGATTCTGCTTTTCTCTCCCCTTCAGAACCAGTTTGTCAGCAGTCCCTTTTCCCTTGCTGCCTTGCACAGGCCTGGAACAGCATCAGTCCCGTTTGAGCCGCTTTCCCATCCCTACCCACTCTTCCCTTTTAGTTTGTAGTTTCTGGTATGCTGTGGCCTTAGGAAACCAAGCTCAGTCAGTAAAGTAGTGTTTGAGAATAGTGAGAACTAAATGCCAACAAGTATTCAGTGGCATTTCTTTTTTTTTAGATCTCCAGAAAAGTCTAGCAGAACTGTTTCTCATTAAAGCTAGGGTATGTGTCAGGGGGAGAGGAAGGCATAGGGCTGGAGAGAACGGTAAGTAGGTATCAGAGTAATTCAGGATTTTATCTGCCAAAAGGATATATGTATTTAAAACTAATGATTTTTTTTTCTCTTACTGTACATCTTGATCTTTCATGAAGCATAGAAAATTTCAACTTGACTTACATTTCAAGAAGGAAACAGTGTGATTATTGAAATGCATTTTAGTAGTCTTCAATTTGGAAGAGGTTAGGGAGGCTGTTTACTGGAGATTTTACAAAAAGATTTACAGGCTCAGTACTTGTTTTTCTTTATATGATTTTGATTTAAGATAGCACTGCTATAGACAGACATGTAAGGAAATGCAACCTGGTTAGATTATTAATAAATGGACAGTGGGTTATTAAAGCACGTGTGCTCAGTTGTATCCCACTCTGTGACCCCATGGCCTGTAGCCCACCAGGCTCCTATGTTCCTGAGATTTCCCAGGCATGAATGCTGGAGTGGATTGCCATTTCCTTCTCCAGGGGATCTTCCCAACCCAGGGATCAAACCTGTGTCTGTTGCCTCTCCTGTTTGGCAGACAGGTTCTTTACCACTGAGCCACCTGGGAAGCCTGAATCATTAATATTTGAAATAAAAAAATCACTTGGTTAACTTTTGTAGACAGTAAACAAGAGTAAATGCATAATGGAGTAGAAATCAAGTCACAGTATGGTGGTTTTGTTGAGAGTTTTATTTTCCTTTGAGAATGTGTATGACATTTTGAAACAAGTAAAATCGTGATTAAAGGTTGGCTTTGTATTTGTTTATTGTTTCTGAGGTAGATGATGTACTTGGGAGTGATGAGAGGGCTGAGGTTGCCCTTAAACAAGGAGGCAAATAGAGTGTTTGGTTTTGAGCCCTGGAAAAAATTTTGAGGACCTGTAGTTTTGCCTACAGAAGAGGAGTCAAAACAATAAAAGTTTGAAGAAATGGGTCTTCAAAATTAAAACCACATAGACATTCTCAGACATACAAAGAAATGATGTTTAATGCTGGCATCTCTTCTTGGTGTCCATTGAAATGAAAATGGGCTTTGCAAGAAGAGTTTAAAGAATTTGAAAAGCTGTGTTCAATACTCTAATGTATCCAGTTCTCTATACAGGTACATCCTTTTAGTGCTTAGGGAATGAGTATAGACCTATGAGTGAATGATTTATTGTTATTTTTTAAGTATTACTTTTTCTCTTGTGTCTAAAAACAATATAGTAATAAAATTTGGAATCATAAGAGGAAAAAGTGCAAATGCTGTTTTGGAGATATACTAAAATATTACTAGCATTAGTTTTATTTCAGTTTTTCTGTTTTTTTTTCTAGTTTTTAAAATTGTATACTATAATCATATTGTATATACAGTAGATTGGTTTTTTCAGTTGTATGTGGACATGTGATTTTAAAATGTTTTAATTTTTCCACTCATGTTCCTCATTTTATAGATCTAAAAGAACCCAGGCAGAAACCATGAAACTGAAGAGGATCCAGAAGGAGTTACAGGCTTTAGATGACATGGTGTCAGCTGACATTGGAATCCTCAGGAACCGGATTGATCAGGCCAGCCTCGACTATTCATATGCTCGGTGAGTTGCTGCTGCCGCCAAGTTGCTTCAGTCGTGTCCGACTCTGTGTGACCCCATAGACGGCAGCCCACCAGGCTCCCCCGTCCCTGGGATTCTCCAGGCAAAAACACTGGAGTGGGTTGCCATTTCCTTCTCCAGTACATGAAAGTGAAAAGTGAAAGTGAAGTTGCTCAGTTGTGTCTGACTCTTAGCAACCCCATGGACTGCAGCCTACCAGGCTCCTCTGTCCATGGGACTTTCCAGGCAAGAGTACTGGAGTGGGGTGCCATTGCCTTCTCCTTCAGTGAGTTAGGAGTCTGATTTAGTTAATGTATATTGTTAGCTGGGCCAGAGGCATTTATGTATATCATCGTTAAGCCTCACAACGATAGTATTAGGTGCTGTACCTACTCCGGTTTTCAGTCAGTTCAGTCACTCAGTTGTGTCCAACTTCTGGAGCTTGCTCAAACTCATGTCCATCAAGTTGGTGATACCATCCAACCATTTCATCCTCTGTCATCCCCTTCTCCTGCTTTCAGTCCCAGCATCAGGGTCTTTTCCAGTGAGTCAACTCTTTGTATCAGGTAGCCAAAGTATGGGAGCATCAGCTTCAGCATCAGTCCTCCTAATGAATATTCAGGACTAACTTCCTTTACAACTGACTGGTTTTTTCTCCTTGCAGTCCAAGGGACTCTCAAGAGTCTTCTCCAACACCACAGTTCAAAAGCATCAATTCTTCAGTGCTCAGCTTTCTTTTTGGTCCAACTCTCACATCCATACATGACTACTGGAAAACCATAGCTTTGACTCTATGGACCTTTGTTGGCAAAGTAATGTCTCACTTTTTAATATGCTGTCTAATCAAAGTATCTCCTTCTTGAAGTCTTCATTAACTCTTAAATCTGCCCTATACATTAACCTTGTTATATCCCTGTTAGAGGATTTCTTGCTTTATTTATTAACATTTTGGTTTTTCCTGCTAAGCCATCAGCTGTTTAACATTTGAGACTCTTTAAAAGTCTGAATGACTTCCTCCAGAACTCTATATTATTCTAACACCAAGTCTGTGCTCTTTCTTTAAGAAATTTTGATTATCTGAGATGGTCTAAGGATTAGCCTAGTTCTCATTTCAGTTTTCATCAAAGAAAGATCTAGTTTATTTTTTAAAAGCCTTTGAGTATTTTAAGGAAAATACCACTCTGTATTGAAAGCTTGAAGTTTTTTTCTTTTCTCTTTTTCAATTATGCTCTGTGTAAAATGGTTTGCTATCACATGTTTCCTTGGTTTCAATGACTGGCATTTTTTTTAAGAGAAAAAATCATCATTGCATGTTCTCAAAACAAACACATGTAAAGAATTACATGAACTTTAAACAGATAAAAGAGCAAAAAAATTAAGTCCAATTTCAGGGTTTTCAGTCTTTTCAACATTGCTTTAATCATCCTGGTTTGTCTTTTTTCACAAGGGAATGCTGTGTTAATGACTCAGTTTTGCATCTTTCTCTGTAACAGTAGAAATCAATCAGAATGCCTCATTAGTCCAGAGTAAACCACAGCATCAGAATGTTTATATAACAATTTAATAAAGCGGAAATGCTTGATTGTGGTTTTTAATTCACTGTTTATTGTTTAAGAAAGAGGTTTGTGGTGTCCTTGTGATTTTTGTAATTGTTGTTTGACCATATGCTATTAGACCTAATGGGTTGCTTTTATTAATTAACTGCATAAATTAATGCCATCAGTAGCTGATAACTGGTGGTTCCATTTCTATTAATAAGGTCATTAAGGAGGTACCCAAGATTTTATTAAGATTAGACTAAGCCCAGATTTTTAGCACATTTTTCCTCTGTAACAAGTTTGCCAGAGGAATGTTTTTATGCCTTTTTAGCTCTTTAAATGAATAATTCTGATTATTCTGGATGTCTCAACAGAAAAATCATTTGATCATGTTTTAATTCTGTCCTAGGGGAGGGCTGGAGAAGGATGCCTTTGTACATTGAACATTATATAAGAAATGCCATTGTTTTAGCCTTCAGAGAACCACAAAGAAGGTGGGCTTGCTGGTTAAAGGAAACAATATCCCAATATATGAGTATTTTTTCATGACATTTTTGTACACTTTATATAGGAAAAAGATTTTACATGATAAATTGTTGCATCTCTTAACAAGCTAAAGATGACAGTTTGTCATGGTACTAACACTGATATAGAGTTTGTGAATATCCTTATTGTATGTGTGACATTATTTTTAAAAAAATAAGCTCTTGAATTAAGTCAAAGAGAGCCATAGACAATTTAGCCTAGAACCAGGGTTGTATTTAGCCTAGAACTAGGGTCAAGCAGAAGATTAAGACAACATTTTCTAAATTTACAGCTGTGATTGTTAGGCAGTTATAAATTGGTGGTAATAGTATTATGGTCTAGACTTCTACTGAAGGTAATCCCCAGGGTAGTCTGTTTCATTGGTTCTGTGGGAGATTTCCTTGACTTTGTTTAAATAAAAATACTGTTGTTCTGCCCACAAAAGGTTCTTCTATACAAATAGGCCAGAATTCACCTTAAAACTGGTTCCTGTAGAGCAGTGTCAGGGTGAACACCTCTGAGAAGACGACACTTGGAGTGAGCCAGCTGGAGAGGGTTGTCACGGCTGCTGCTCTTCACAGCTGTGATTACAGTGCTGCCCTGTGCTGCGCAGACCAGCTTGTAAAACTGAGAGTGGCTCCCTGTAGAACTTTTCTTTAACCCTCAGTATACTGGGAAAGATTGAAGGCAGGAGGAGAAGGTGACCTCAGAAGATGAGATGGTTGGATGGCATCACCAATTCAATGAACTTCAGTTTGAGCAAATTCCAGGAGATGGTGAAAGACAGGGAAGCCTAGTGTGCTGCAGTCCATGGGGTCGCAAAGAGTTGGACACAACTGAGCAACTGAACAACAAAATACCAGGAAAAACAATGTTCGCTATTTGCCTTCCATGTTTAATAGACTCTGCCATGTGTATGTCCACACATGCACACACACACACACACACACACACACACACATAAATGTTCTCAGTTGCTCAGTAGTGTCTGACGCTTCGGCAGCCCCAAGGACTGTAGCCCACCAGGCTCCTCTGTCCATGGAATTCCCCAGGCAAAAATACTGGAGTGGGTTGCCATTCCCTTCTCCAGGGGACCTTCCTGACCCAGGGATCAAATCCAGGTCTCCCACATTGCAGGTGAATTTTTTACTGCTGAGCTACCAGGGAAGCCGTATTGATCTGATAGGACTGCCATAACAAATTATGGAAAAGTCAGTGGCTTAAAACAATGAAAATTTATTCTCTTGTGCTTCTAGAAACCAGAAGTCTGAAATCAGATGTTAGCAGGGTTGCCATTCTGTCAGAGACTCTAGGGAAGAATATAGTCCTTGTCTCTTCTGGTGTCTTGTGGCTGAAGACATACCTTGGCTTGTGGCTGAACTACTCAGTTCTGGGCCTCCAAGGTCACATTGCTTCCTCCTGTTTTCTCTCAAAACTTTCTCTGCCTCTTTCTCAAAAGGAAACATGCAGTTGCATTTAGTACCCAGCTGGATAATCCAAAATAAATTCTTGTTAATATCTTAAACTTTGTCTCATCTTTTGCCATTTGAGGTAATGTTCATAGATTCTTGGGAATAGGAAGCGAATATCTTTGGGGGGTCATTTTTTAGCCTGCCACAACATGCATCTTTTGATTTGTCTAATAACTGCAAAATGGGCTTCCCTGGTGGCTCAGATGGTAAAGAATCTGCCTGCAATCCAGGAGACCCAGGTTCAAACCCTGGATTAGGAAGATCCCCTGGAGAAGGGAATGGCTACCCACTCCAGTATTCTTGCCTGGAGAAGTCCATGGACAGAGGAGCCTGGAGGGTTACAGCCCATGGGGTTGCAAACAGTGGGACAACCAAGTGACTAACACTTTCACGTTCAATAACTGCAAATGTCTCCTCTGTAAATTTTCTGTGCTCTTCTGGGCAGAAAATGAAAAATAATCCTCACTTGTGTTTAGTGAAAGCTAAGAGCAGATTATAAGTATGATGTTTCCAGTCTAATTTTATACTTTATTAAAAGGTGATGTAATACTTTGGCAAAACAGTAAGGAAACTAAGCAGTTCATTATTGTATCATCCTTTTAGGTCATTCCATCATTCTCTGTTTTCTTATTATTTTAATTTTTCAGCATACATGGGAATAATAGATGAGTAATGAGGAAGTAATTCCTAGGGTGAGGAAATGACAAATGTTGCAAAAAACAGGAAAAACTGTATTTCAACAATCCGATAATGTAGCTTAGATTTCTAAAAGGGCCCAGTGGACTGATAAAGTAACTGTAAAATATAGTCTATTTTTCAAAATATTATAAGTAAATTTTCTCTTTGTTCTCTGGAAAACTTCTAAGAAAGAATAAACATTATGATATATTGATACTTACAAGTAGTTAGAACTGTTCAGAAAAGAAACTAAAGAACTAAAAGGTCTAAGAACACTTTTAGTTTCATCGGGACCTAATGCATGCCAAGGGTTAATGGTGTTTTAAAAATTTTCAGGGATACTGAAACCAAGAGATAGTTTCTAGAATCCTTTAAATAACATTCATTAAATCATTCAAGATCCCTTTAAAATAACAAAATGATTCTATAATTACATTTCCAGTTCAATTTGTCTTACTGTATTATGTATAATGCTCTTATTATTCTGTTCCAAAGTATGTCTTCATAGTCTGATTTGGTATTATCCACCTGACCCCCAGACTTGTAGTGCAGCTTGTGAAACTAATCAATATTTTTTGAACATAAATCACTGTTAAAAAAAAAAAAAATATATATATATATATGCATGTTTCTGGCTAGAGGACTTTAAATAAATAAACAAAATGCAGAATCTTCAATGATTTATTCAGAGTGAAAGATCAATGGAAACCTAGGGACCGATTAGCAAATTTTATTTCAATTCAGCATTCATGAGCCTAGTCGGTAAATCTTTACTGACTGACTTTGACTGACTGAGGCTGACCACAGACTTGCAGAGAAGGAGGGCTTGAGTCAAGGGGAGGGACAAGATACATATACCTCTAGAGAATGTTGTCAGCTCTCAAGCTTGATGAAAGAACATTCATAGCTAGGATATTATAAAATATGGGAATAAGGGATCCATATACCCAGCATACCCTCCTTTGTAACAATTCTTTTAACATAAGGGTAGTTGAAAAACAGCTCGTTCTTATTCTTATATTTACAAGATGACAGTAAAAAAAATTAGATGTGAGAAATGAACATTATGTAAAAGTTTTCAAATATAAACCCTAAGTTCTTAAATTGTACATAAGTTTAATTGTAAATATTTGTTTGTGTGCTTAGTTGCTCAGTCATGATCCCATGGACTGTAGCCCGCCAGGCTCCTTTGTCCATGGGATTCTTCAAGCAAGAATACTGGAGTGGGTTGCCATGCCCTTCTCTAGGGAATCTTCCCCACCCATGGATCAAACCCAGGTTTCCTGCATTGTAGGCAAATTCTTTACCATCTGAGCCACCAGGGAAGCCCAGATACATGTTTAGTGATATACTAACAGTTCTGTTTAATTCTGGTGCTCTGAAGAGGAAGTTCTGTTTCTTGAATGCCTACCAGGCACTGGGCTAGACACTTGCCCTATTTTTTCTATTTAATGCTTAGTTAACACTACTATGAGGTATTACTATCATCACCATTTTATAGACAAACCAAGACTTAGTTCACGAAACTACCCCTGCTCACCATACTGGAATCTTTAGTCACTGCATGCCTTTTTTTCAGCCTCTTCCACTGGAACGTGGCTGTGTTTTGTTTTCATGATGTCAACATGTGCCTGGGGCACACTTGATAACAAAAATGGGAACCCCAGAACATTTAATCCATAAACTGAACTGAGGAGCCTAGCATGACCAGGCACTAAGGGTTCTGTTCAATCTGATATAAGTCAAGCCAAGCCAACCCAGCCAGAAGGAATTTTGGAACATGGAGGCTTTGATTGAAGAGAATTTGATGTCATACAGCTGGTGGCCATATTGGGCTGTGAATATGATAGGAAAACCTAAAGGAAAGAAACTCTGGTTTCTGACCATTGAAGAGAAGAGCCCTTTATTCTGATGACATGCCTGTGAGATTGCCTCTTATATCCTGCAGTAAAACCCCCTCTGTACTTGAGCTAGTATGACTCAGTATCTATTCATCACATCCAGAAAAGGCTTTTGCCAAAACACGTACACACATTGTAAATGGCAAAGGTAGGTTTTGAACTCTGGATTCTCTAAAAGCAAGGCCTTTTATTTATTTATTTTTCGCTGTATTTCCTTCTGAGAGACTCTTGCATAAGGAGATCATACCTATTTCTTTTTTGCCATAACTCTCATACTGGAAATTACTATTACATTGAGTAAGGTAAGGCAGGGCTTCCCTGGTGGCTCAGCAGTAAAGAATCCGCCTGTAATGCAGGGGACTCAGGTTCGATCCCTGAGTCAGAAGGATCCCCTGGAAGAGGGCATGGCAACCCACTCCAGTACTCTTGCCTGGAGAATCTCATGGACTGAGGAGCCTGGCCGGCTACAGTCCATAGGATCGCAAAGAGTTGGACATGACTGAAGCGACTGAGCATGCACGCACTCAAGGTAAGGCAGTCAACAGGTAAGACAGCATAGCCTTCACAACTGTTGGTAGTAACTAAATAGAATAATTAGTTGGTAGGAGGAATCAACCTCTTCTAGACAAAAAGAAAAGCGACACATTATATGGAAAGGCAAATTAAAAAAAAGGGAGATCGTAAATTGACCTCCTCAGTAGAATTACCCTGCATCAAGTAAGACTGGCATATCTACCTATGTAGTTTCTATATATGTAAAAATAATTGACTTTTCTTAGTAAAAGTCTCACAGTAGTCTGTTGCAGAGTGGACAGGGTGAAAACAACCTGGGGCTTCTCAACTGGGGGCAGTTTTGCCCCTGAGGAGACGTTTGGTAATATCTGGAGACATTTTTGGTTCTCCCAAGCAATAGGTGCTACTGTCCATGTCTTTCTCCACCAAAAGGTTTCTCCCTTTTCTAGTCCATTGAGTTAAGAGATACAGATTTTTCTGCTTTCTCCATCCACTGTTTTACCTCTCATAAATTTAACTGGCTATATGCTAGAGCTGGCTTGCCCTGCTTCATAAGAGAGTTTGTGTATCTCTTCCCAGTTCTGCATTCAGGGATATCACATCAGTAGCTTGAAACTGGCCGTAGTAATCATAGGTTTACTACAGAAATTGACAAACACTGCATATTAGGGCTTTCCCCTACTGGAGCTAGCACGCCACTGAATTAACTTTTCAGCCTGGTTTCATTCACGCACAGCCTTGGAAAGAGAAAATGGGCACAGGAAAATGTGTTTAGGTTAGGAGAGTCCAGATGTGCATTTTGTGGAAGTTTCAGCAGCAGTACCCTACTTGGTCTAACATGTAGACAGCTGTTTGTAAAGTATTAATAGCCATATTTTCTTCATACATCATTTTTTCTGGTGTTGGAGTTACTATGTCTAGCCCTCTGACTGTCTCCTTCAGTAGCTGACTAATAGACCAGTGTTTCTATCTGCTCCTGCAGGAAGCGGTTTGACAGGGCTGAAGCAGAGTATGTGACAGCAAAGCTAGAGCTGCAGCGCAAGACTGAGCTTAAAGAGCAGCTCACTGAACACCTTTGTACAATCATCCAGCAGAACGAGCTCCGCAAGGCCAAGAAGTTGGAGGAGTTGATGCAACAACTGGATGTGCACGCTGACGAGGAGACTTTGGAGCTCGAGGTGGAGGTGGAGAGGCTGCTGTGTGAACAAGAAGCAGAAGCAAGGAAACGAGTGGTTCATTTAGAGAGGTCATTTCAGCCTTCTGGAGAGAGCGTGACCCTAGAGTTGGCTAAAGAGAACAAAAAGCCTCAAGACCAGGCTGCTTCCCCAAAGGTAGACGAACAGGGGAAAAACTCCAATAGCATTGCCCTTCTCGATCCAGAACGGCCAAATCAAGAGGTTGAAACTGCTGTAAAAGACATTTCAGCTTCTCTTATCACGTGAAATGTCTGTGTTTGTTCTTTACAATTAAATAGGGTATTCAGTAGACTTTCTGTTGTATATTATGCCATGACCTCTGATAAATGCCCCTTCAAAACAATATTAATTTTTAAATCCATTAGTTTTAGTATAACATGTTTGGAGGTTCTAGAAAAATCTCAGATTATGATAGTTTTTTATATGTGGGCATAGTTCACCTTGATTTTAATCCAGGTCTTCCATTGTATCCTTATCACTGGGTGAAAACAAGTGATTTTAAAGGATGGAAGAAAAACTACATGGTTAATTGTTTTTGCAGACCAGGTGAATACCGAAATGTAAAAGTGAAAAATGATAATCGGTATCTACTGGAACTTATTTAACTTCTCCTGGGAGAAATGTTGGAAATGAGAGTTCTATTTCATGTAATCTATAAAGAGACACGAAAGCTAACGTGGAAAAGAGAATGAGAGACAAAACTTCAAAAGTACTAGGTTGAATTATCTATTCAGATCTTACTCGTGTAAAATACAACTTGGAAGTTATAGTTTACAAAAAGAACCAGACACCTTAAGTTGCTGTTGATATACATGTACACACATACAAACATAGATATGTATAAATATACCACGGTATATATAATTGTACTATTACTATATTGTCTCTTTTCTAATCAGCACATTGCTTAAATTTAGGCAGTGAAAACCCTTCTATAGGCTGAAAATAATACAGAAAATCTTGTTGCTACTTTTGATTATTTAAAGTTGATATATTTTTTTCCTTAAAGTTACCTGTATGTGTTTTATATGTTGGATATAAATTATCCTGTCGTGGAACATTAAAATTGTTAAAATGATGGTTTTTTAATTACTTCAATAATTTGTTAATTACCATCACTAATACTTGACCACTACATTGTACTATATGTGAATGTGTAACTATCACGTGAAATTATGATCTATTTATCAGAAATTCTGAAAGTACAAATATTACATTTTAAGGCTTAGAGAACTATTATAAAAGAAGATAAAGACAAATGTAATATTGTATCCATTATAAGTTCTGAAAAAGTTGGGGATATCCTATTTTAAAATGAGTTTGTTTAAAGATATTACCTTCTAGGAGTGCAGGTGAGCTTTTTATATTATGTAATTTGAGTTGAATTTATAGCTTTCCATTACTGACTTCTCCGAACAGAAACACTTAGATAGTTGTTTTTTATTTATGAATTACGTACATAAAAACTGAAAGCTTCATTGTTCAAAACACTTATTTTTCTAATGAATAAATGATTCTGATGCATTTATAATGTGACAAGTTTAAACACTTGAGTGTGTATTCTTAAGCACTTTGTGGCAATAATGCATCCTGTTTGTTCATGTGGTAGGGGCTTCCCAGGTGGCTCAATGGTAAAGAATCCACCTGCCCACACTGGGGACGCAAGAGATGTGGGTTCAGTCTCTGGGTTGGGAAGATCCCCTGGAGGAGGAGATGACAACCCGCTCCAGTATTCTTGCCTGGAGAATTCCTTGGACAGAGGAGCTTGGCGCCCTATTCCATGGGATTGCAAAGAGTTGGACATGGCTGAGCAACTGGGCACACAGTCTGGTTCTCAGTTTATACTTTTACTTAAAAGTACAAAGAGGAAGGAGAACCGTGGAGTAAATGAATTGGATGGGACCTCAGAGATGACTCAGTTTAATCGTCTTATTTTACAGTTGAGGAATTTGAGAGTCAGAGCTTTTGCTTATGGAATGCTGGCCAACTTGCTCATATTAAAGTGCTGGTAAAGCTGCAGTTTTAAACTCGTGATATATCTCTTATGTATGTAAGGCCATGAAGCTCACTGCATTCTTCCACTTGAAAAGTTTGCTGTCTAACATATTCAGGATTTGTGTTTGTACATGTGAAATGCTTTCAAATATGTCTATGAAAGTCCCCGAAACCATTATTTTACCTTGCTTGACTTTCCCAGGGTGGTATCCAAGTGCTCAGGTGATGATATAAGTGACAAAGTTATATCGCATCAGTTTTGTACAAGGCAGCTGTCTCCCATGTGTGAGAGGAACAGAGCAAATGAATGAGAATGGGGGCTTATTGGTATGAGGACCACATGCACTGGCTTTTCCAGGATAGCCCTAGTATCTTTTAAAATCATAAAATACATTTGAAAGGCTTTTGATATATGAATTCAGAAATCCACAATAATTGTTATTCTCTATGAATGAAACTATTGGCTCAAAATTCCTGCCATGAGTTTACTGGGGTGCTTGATAGAACTGTTCCTCTGGTGGTGAACTCCTTTTCCTTCCACTGCTCCAGCTGTTATCAAGGCTCTTAATAATGTGATATGTAATTTCAGAGTTAATTGCTTTGTTATCTCACTTGTTCTATTTAAAAGATAGTGTTTAGAAAATTGTAGTGATTTTCACTCATTATCTTTAAAAAGCATACTTTGAAGAGTAGTAAACTTGAATTCCTGAATTTAAAGGTTCTTGCAACTTGAGGCCCTACTTTCTTTATATACGAGCCATTTTTATAGGTTTCTGAGAATCCAACTTCCCTAAAGCATGGTTTTTTAAATTGCATTTAAAAATGAAGAGTTTTTTCAAGTGTTTCACATCTGCATAATTCTAAATTATAGCAATTGCAGGTGGTAAATCTTTGTACTCACTGAGAACACAGCTGGTTTCCAAGTCAGATGTTAAAAATCTCTGATTGGAATTCCTAGAACGTATTTCATTGCTGGATTGCCATTTGAATTACAGAGTGAAAAACTCAGCTGTAAACTTCTCTCATTCTTTGTTTAGATTTGGCAACGCTGTACTCTCAAGGAGTTTTAAGTATTCAGCAACTTCCTCTTCTGAGGCACTGGCACAAAACGAACTCAAGTTATTCTGACCCAGGCCATTCCCTGTGACCTTTATAAATGTTATGGGGTTTGTATTTCTAAGGAGCTAAGTCAGCATTTCCAAAGGCCTTGATAGATATAACTCAGTCTGCCAGACAAGACCTGGGGCCACTCTGGACCAGGGTAATTATACCCCTTCTCAACATATATCTATCCCAGGCCAGACTTGAACTACTCTCTGGAGGGATGAAGCAGGACAGTATTTTCCAGTCTGCCTTTACCGTAATGTGAGGCCACTTTTGCGAGCTCCTAATCCCAAACAGTTTTTCGTGAAAATACAACATCATCTCTCATGTAGCTGATCAAAAAACAACTGTGTAAGATACATGTAGAACTATATAAATGGTATGCATAATGTATAATTTTGGGGAAGCAAAATAAATGACCAGTGATGCATCCTCCAGAAGTCCCCAATTTTTAGAGTACTTCTAATTTTAAATAGTCTGTCCAGTTCTGCAATCTCTGAATATATTTAGAACCTACCATATCTTAGTTTGTCTTTAGGACCAAAGAACAACATATATACAACAGAAAAAACAAAAACCCTCTGCTAGACAACATGTCCAGATTTTGAGTTAAAAAATTGTAGTCGCTAGAGCAAAAGTGAATTGGAAAAAGGGGAAGTTTTTGCATGACATGATTTAAAACAGGGCCCCACTGAGATTTATCAGTTAAGAAAAAATCAAAATTGGAAAAATGAAATTTAAGCACATATCTTTCTGACAAAGGGTTGGTAGTATCTTATATGGAGAAGAACATAAATATAATAGCTCATTACAATAATTCAAGGTGTTGCTGAACCAGGGGGCAATAATTATTGCCCAAGCCAGAACAAGATGGAAATGGAATGATCATGTAAACTCAAGGATAACAGCATGGATGTACATTCAAAGATTACACATAAGAGAAGTCTTTTCAAGCCAAATGACCCCGGGCGTCTAAAATAGAGCCATAATTAAGCAATAAGATGTGACAGGGAGCACATTTCTCAGTGATTATAGCATGCCTCAAGGGATAAGTCACTAGGCCAAAGGTTCGTATGAGGAGTGAAATAATAACCTTGCAATGTATAGTGTCAAGCTCATAGAGGGAAAAGGAGAAGGAAATGAGTAAGGGGCGTTAGAGGAGTCATTTCATGAGCTGTGATTTCAGTTGTTGGATAATACTGCCATGTGTACTTTACATGTAGCCATTAGCCGTACCCAGCATCCTGAAACTATTTACACCAGAGCCCTCATCTAATTTAAAACCCTGCAGAATTGTCCATTTCTCATATTCTTGGCCAAGCAGAAACAAGCAGTTAAGTCACAGACTTGAAAGTTCATAGCCATATGTAAGAAATCCTAGTCTGGTAGAACTTACAGTTGCTTAGACCCGGCTTTTATAACAAGAATAATTGAAGCAACCACAAGTTATTTTTGTTATCTTGGCTCATTTATCTCATGTACATTTCCCTCAGAAACTACCAATAGCCATGGCCCCAGGTGTCACATAGATCCAGAAATATGTCCAGCCTTCTAATCTGAGCTTTCCCTTCCCTATGCTGTGCTGCTAATGGGAGAGAGGGAGAATTCTAGAGCTAGTGACCAACTGAAACCCACAATATGACAGAGGCAGCCCTCTCCCCAGGATGAGAAGTATTCCATCATCAGTAGCCATAAGGTGGGGTAAACAATTTCTAAACTGGCATCCCCTGAAAAGCCCAGCAGACAAAGGTAGGTATCTTATTGCCAGATGTCTCTCCATGTTTCTATGATTCTTTATCACTTTAGAAGATAGCCACAAATCTGAACCAAAGTCAGAGGATAAGATTTTTTGTACGTATGAATCTCAGCATCTCCCAATACCAGTAAATTTTGTCTCAGGCTTATACCCTGGACAAAATTCTAGGCAAGCAATCGTTTATCTTAGATATCTTAGGCCCTCTTTCTGGTGACCAGTATTCTCACTCTTTCTCTCAAAATCTATTCTTGGGGGAAAATCTGAATACAGTTCCTCCAAGATTCTTATGTTGAAATCTAACCCCCAGTGTGATAGGAGGTAAGGCCTTCGGGAAGTGATTAGGTGATGAGGGTAGAGTCCTCATGAATGGTATTTGAGCCCTTGTAAGAGATGGCAGAGAAAGGGGAGAAGGGGATGACAGAGGATGAGATGGTTGGATGGCATCACCAACTCGACAGACATGAGTTTGTGCAAGTTCTGGGAGTTGGTGATAGACAGGGAAGCCTGGTGTGCTGTAGTCTGTGTGGTCGCAAAGAGTCGGACATGACTGAGCAACTGAACTGAACTGAACTAAAGAGACAACAGAAACGTCTCTAATTGCTTGCACTATGTGTGGACACAGGAAATCATCTTCGAACCAGGAAGTGGGTCCTCACTAGACCTCAGATCTGCCAACACCTTGATCTTGGACTTCCCAGCCTCTGGAATTTGAGAAGTAAATTTCTATTAAGTTACCCCATCTATATACTATTCTGTTAGGCTTTCAGACATTTGGTCCTGTCCAGAGCTTCTGTGAGCATTATTTGGTCCATGCCAAATGGTTTTGGATGGAACCAAATATCAAGGACCTTTTGGCATGAACCAAATGTCTTATGAACCAAGTATCTTATGGGCATTCTGGACAGGACCAAATGTCCTGTAATTTTCTGTTATAGCAGCCCTAACGGACTAAGAGAAAGTTACTTACATCTTGGGAAAACTTTAAGTTGGTAGGTTAGTTTTCCCCAGGGTGTCTGCATTTTAATGAATGGAATATTGTAAAGTAATGTACTTTAATTTGTGTAGTGGAAGTCTTAACCCCCAACTAAAGGAATTTCAAGCAGCAGAGAGCAGGTGTGAGAATAGTGCTGCTGTCTGGAGAGGACTTGAGGAAATTCTGAAATCAAACCCTACTGTATGAGCTGAGGAATGAGTCCCCAAAGCCTGTATTGCCCATGCTGGAATAATCCTTAGATGAGGAAAATTACCCCAACCTGTTCTCCCGCAACTTCCTATTGCTAATGCAACATTCTATTCAAGAAGAGAAACTAAGGCTGTCATTCAGGCCACATATATGAGTTATCTACATATATCAGCCAAAACAGTGTATTAAAACAGCAATTGCTTCTCTTTGCTCATGGAATTCTGTGTGTCAGTACTTTGGTTTAGGCTGTGCAGAGAAGTTTACAGCTATTGCTGGGGAACACTCATCTGGTTGCAGCATTTTGATGGCTTTCCTACGGCTAGATAGTCTAAGAATGCCTCACTCACATTCTGGCTATTGGTGATGCCTAAAACCTGGGCTTTTTTGTCTCCATTTAGCCTCCTATCCTCAAGAGGGATAGCTTGAAATTATATTCATGAAGGTGCCAGGGTTCCACGATAGCAAGAGCAGAAGCTGCAATACTTCTCGAGACCTACCCTTAGAAGTCACATTCATCACATCTGCTGCATTCCACTGATCAAAGCAAGTCACTAAATTAGCCCAGATTCAAGTGGTGGCAAAACTGACTCTACATCTTGAAGGGAAGAACAGAAAAGGGATGTTGCACAGGGTCAATCAAATAGGAATGGGAGGAACTGTTGTGACCATCTTTGCAAACTATGTAACACAGTCTGTTCCCCTCATCCCGCATTACTATAATTTTCAATCATTCCACTTGCAAAATGTACTCACCTCCTCCCCCAAACATCCTTTCCCATTCTGGTTTCAGGCATGGAGTTCAGGATCTTATCATTTGATCAAATGCAGATATGAATGAATATGGGAAGGCTGATACATTGAATAATATCCTCCAAACTAAGAAACTTTGAGATCAAGAAATAAAGCAGGTGACTCCACTAAGTGCAAGTATCAAGTTTATTGTGAATATCTTCCACACAATCAGGATCAGGAGGATGGCGATCCAGAGGCATTCACAGCTGTCCTCCGCACCAGCAAAAAGGATACAGGGGACTTTAAAGGAGTCAAAGCCAAAAATAGAATCTGACTACTAGGGAGAAGTATGTCTGTGTTGGCAGGAACCAGGAGGTTTTCCTCCTCCCCAACCCCTGGGGGTCTCATGACCACTAACCATCTGTGTTAGCAAAATGCATTCTTTCAGGTTTTGTATTAGATGAAGGCAAGAATAAAAGTTGATAGAGAACTTATCTAACTTGGGTGCATTCCTTTTGAGTTGGCTAAAGCTCAGTCATGCAGAAAGAGGAGAGGGCAGGACTGCAGGTCTAAGATGGAGCTGACAAAATGCAGTCAGTGTGGTTCAGCCATGCAGGTGAGGCTCCTCAGGTGTATCCCCCCAGTGTGGCGCCTCACAATCTAAAGACCTATAAACTAAAATGAAAAGTTACCTGTCCTGACTACATATCAACGTACAATGGGGAAACAAGAAGGATAGCTTCAGGAGAAGGCAAGGGTGGGATGATTTGAGAGAATAGCATTGAAACATGTATATTATCATATGCGAAACAGATTTCAGGTCCACGTTCGATGCATGATTTGAGAGAATAGCATTGAAACATGTATATTTATTATCATACGTGAAACAGATCTCAGGTCCAGGTTTGATGCATGAGACAGGGTGCTCAGGGCTGGTTCACTGGGATGACCCAGAGGGATGTGATGGGAAGGGAGGTGGGAGGGGGTTCAGGATGGGGAACACATGTACACCCATGGCTGATTCATGTCAATGTATGGCAAAACCACTACAGTATTGTAAAGTAATTATCCTCCAATTTAAATAAATAAGAAAAAGAAGAACATGAGGCAAATAAAAGGCATTCTGAAACAGAAGGCAAGCAGAAGCCTAGGATATGTTGTCAGGTCTTCCTCATCTGGGACCAGGGAATGTAATGAGAGCCTGGTTCTACTGTCTGGGAGTGGCTCCCTAGTTCACATTCTCAGCTCCACACTCTAAGATCTCTTTACCTTTTCCATAAGAAATGACCCATATTTGCAAATGAGTAGCTTTCTCAGCCTGCTTCCTGTTCATAGAAACTTAAGGGTCCAGAGGTCTCTTTTCATTTCAGAAAGTCTTAGTCTCTTTTCCTTCCAACTGGTGGTGATTTTGTCAATTCAATTCTCTTAAACCTTTGTAGGTTTCTTTGAATCTTAATGGTGATCACTTATAACTCCACAGTCACATTTAAAATTATTTTTTTTATGAAAACCTCTTTTGAGGTTTATAAAACCTCTTATATATGTTAGGCAGCCAACATAAGCCTCCCAATGCCTCATATGACCCAATGCCTCCACTGAGAACTGAACTGTGTCCTTCTGAAATAAGTTATGTTGAAACTCTAACCTCCGATGTAACTGTATTTGGAGACAGGGCTTATTAGGTGGTTCAGTTCAGTTCAGTTCAGTTGCTCAGTCGTGTCCGACTCTTTGCGACCCCATGAATTGCAGCATGCCAGGCCTCCCTGTCCATCACCAACTACCGGAGTTCACTCAGACTCACGTCCATCGAGTCAGTGATGCCATCCAGCCATCTCATCCTCTGTCGTCCCCTTCTCCTCCTGCCCCCAATTCCTCCCAGCATCAGAGTCTTTTCCAATGAGTCAACTCGTCGCATGAGGTGGCCAAAGTACTGGAGTTTCAGCTTTAGCATCATTCCTTCCAAAGAACACCCAGGGCTGGATCTCCTCTAGAATGGACTGGTTGGATCTCCTTGCAGTCCAAGGGACTCTCAAGAGTCTTCTCCAACACCACAGTTCAAAAGCATCAATTCTTCAGCGCTCAGCCTTTTCACAGTCCAACTCTCGTATCCATACATGACTACTGGATTATTAGGTGGTAGCTAAGGTTAAATGAAATCAGAAGCATGGGACCCTGATATGAGCAGAAACAACAGAAAGCCCGCATATTCTCGCTTTCTCTCTCCCTTATGTCCTCTCCTCCATATGAGGACACAGCAGGAAGATGGCCATCTGCAAGCCAGGAAGAGAATGCTCACTAGAAATCATATCAGCTGGTACCTTGATCTTGGTATTCCAGCCTCCGGGGCTATGAGAAATACATTTTTGATGTTTGAACCATCTAGCCTGTGGTATTTTGTTATGGCAACCCAAGCTGACTAATACACATTTTGACAGCAAGAAGTGGGATGCTGTTATAACAAATTCCATTCCAATATCTCCAAAACTCTTAACTCATTCCAGCATCTAAAGTCTAAATCCAGTCTTATCTAAATATCATCTAAATCAGGTATGGCTTTTAAAACTAAGCATTTAAAAAGGATGAATTTCACTCTATATAAACATGACTCAATAAGCAAGACTTTGAGGAAAAATAGTGACTTAAAACAATTGTGTTATTTGTTTTGACCCCTTTCCATGGTTCGTCAATTTGGATGAGGATCAGAGGGCTAGTCCTTATGTTCTATACATAGAATCAGAAGCAAATAAAATTATTATTGTTTTAAATGGATTAACTTTTAGGGATGGTTCTTTATGCAACAATAAACAATTTAGGAACTTCCCCAGTGGTCCAGAGGCTAAGATTCTGAGCTCCCAATGCAGGGGGCCTGGGTTTGATCCCTGGTTAGGGAACTAGATTCCACATGCTGCAACTAAGTTTTCATGCAGCAGCTAAAAAAAGATCCCACATGCCAGAACGAAGATCAAAGATCCCACGTGCCACAGTGAAGACCCAGCACAGCCAAATAAACAAATATTTTTATAAATAAATAAGTAATTGATATGGTGCAATAGTAGATTGAATCAGAAACTCTTGCTTTTATATGGTGACTTAGTCGCTAAGTTGTGTCTGGCTCTTGTGAACCCATGGACTGTAGTCCACCAGGGTCTTATGTCCCTGCAATTTCCCAGGCAAGAATACTGGAGTGAGTTGCCATTTCCTTCTCCAGGGGATCTTCCCAACCCAGATATTACCTTTACCAACCCAGATCTCCTGCATTGCAAGCAGCTTCTTTATCACTGAGCCACCAGGGAAGCCTTGCTTTTATATGAGGCAACAAAATAGAAGTTGGCCATGAGGAAGGTCAGCATCCCTTAGGGTGATTAGTATGTCATATCTAAATGACGCCTAAACCACTTAATCATTTCCTTCATTTGGGAAAGCATGCAGTGCAGAGGGCAAAGAAAGAATTGTGGGTCAAGTTCAGATTGTTATCTGAAGGGAAGCTGAGCTACTTTTCCAGAGTTGACTTTACATGTTTCAGGGTCTGGTTGTTACATGTCCAGGTTGGCATCCTCTAAATTGTATATGGTGCCACCTGTCCTTCAAACTCAATCCATGTGGATTACATCTTCAATATCCCTTGGCCCAGACTGTGGAATTCTTCCCTGTCTGGCTCCCTCTTGACTACTTCTATACCTTTCTCAGGATCTAAGAAAATATTAGGCTCACAGTGTCTTTGCCACTCTAGGGCCATGGAAAATTCTCTGAGGCGACCCATACTCTTTTGCTCTAGATGTTCCAGGTAGTGTCTCTGGTACAATGCTGTGTAGAGGGGATCTTGGAAGTTTGCCACCAGTTGGCTTGCAACATGGAAATACGGCATAAGCCTCTTTGTTCTCAGAACCTCATGCTCAAGTCAGGGTTCAGCCTGACTGTGGAGGATGTAAGAATAGAGCAAGATTCCCTTTCCGGGACTCACCAGCATCTCACCCTTTAGAAAAGCTTTAGAAAAGCTTGTCTCCCAGCCAGGGGAATTTTTATTTTACGTGGGCAGAAAAAAATTGGCTCAAGTTGATCAAATATTCTTCCAAATCTTTTTTGTCTGAAGCCTGAAGCTCAGCTTTTTAAACTCAAAAGCCAAGCATTTGGCTCTTTTGTTCGCTGGTTCTGCTGTGACAACCCTCCCTTGAGGCAAGGAATGACTCACAGTCTCGCTGCCCCAGTGGGGGAGGGTCAAGGGTAACAGGAAATCATGGGGAAAAACACATTTGTTAATACATAAAAATATTATCCCGCTACACTGAGATTCCTATTCTCTCTCTCATTCTTTGTTAAATGACGAACCCATCTTTCGTCTTTCTCCTTTCTTAGTCTTCTGCATTAGAGAGGGTTCTTTTGGATGTAAGTAATACAGATCAACCTATTCTTGCCCACTGGCTCCCTGAAAATGAAATGCAGGTGCTGGGAGGAATGGAGAAGGGGTGAAGACTGAGACAGAAATGTAATCACACTCCACAAACGCACCAAGGACCTAGATTTCTATTATAAGCCATTTTTCTCTGTTTTCACATTGCCTCTGTTTACTCCATGGCTTTCTTTGGCCCCGAATCTGAATTCTTCCCTGCTACTGTGCTGAGACTGAAATCTTCTTGTTCTAATATATGAATTCTAAGGGAACTGACTGATCAGTGTGGTCAATGATCAAGCAACAATAGCTGGGAGAGTGCTTGTAGGGAAGAATAAAATCTCATTTTACGAAAAGACGGCCAAAGTGCCCACTTCCAGTGGAAGAAAGGAAAATTCTTGAAAAAGAGGAGGTTGGACAGATAACTCCTCAGATGTCTAGTTTACTGCTCCCTGGGTGGAAGTGACTTCGCGTTTATCTTGGCAGCTTCTGTATCTATCATGTAGTACCTACCAGACTGCTTATTTCATAGCCATTTAGGGATATGCCTAGCTTCTATTTGGGGGCTTCCCAGGCGATGCAGCGGTAAAGAATCCACCTGCCAATGCAGGAGATGCTAGAGATTCGGGTTCGATGTCTGGGTTGGGAACATCCACTGGGGTAGGAAATAGCAACTCACTCTAGTATTCTCGTCTGGAAAATCCCACAGATAGAGGAGCCTGGCGGGTTACAGTCCATGAGCTCCCGAACAGTTGGACACAACTGCACGTGCACACGCGTACACACACACACACACACACACACACACACACATACAGAGTCTCTCTCTCTTCTATTGGGACCAGCAACTGTGGGCAAGAATTTGGTTTCTCTTCCCAACAAAGGCAAACATCGTGTCCTACAGAATATAGGATTCCAAAGCATCCACTGAAGAATCAAATGAATCAATGAATGGGAACAAAAGAAAGAGTTAATTGAATCAATAAGCCCCCTCCTTCCCAAATCAATAGATATTACAAGAGAAATATAAGGCATTTACATGACAGGCATAATTTTGAAAAGAAAAATCCAGATACCTTCTATTACATGCTACAATTTTCTTCAGGCAGGGAAAGAGTTAAGCAGTTTTGCACCGTGTTCATGGACTTCTGACATGATATAAAACACTACAATTTTGGCTTTTCCATTTTAGCTGACATAGTTTAAGTTGATGAATATTTTGATTTGTGCCAGTCTCAGGCAGTTTTAAATGCTATCCCTGCAGGAGTCAAGAAGTCCAGTCATAATCATAACAATATGCCTGTCAGTCAAAAGCACCGGAAGATTGTTGAGGTGCAAAGAAAGCGTTTTCCCCTGAAAGGAAACAGGGCAATTGAAATCACCTACTTTTCAAGGCATTGAAGTCAAAACTGTTACCAGCTTCATGGTGTGAAAATCCAGGTCTCGGCACCCCCTTGGTCAGTCTCCAGTATGTCCTGGGGCTATCCAGCCAAAAACAAGTTACAGTCTAAAGTTCAGAAGAAATTAGACGAAAGGGAAAGCACGGCGATCAAGGTTGATTTCCGCATCATTATTTGCAGGTCACCATTTCAGCAGGGAGTATATAATGAATTCCCTTCCATCTCTGCAGTCAATGCACCTTGGGATAGATTTGCAGAGCCAACTAAATAACTAAATCAGAGAATTCATGCAATTACATGAAATCTGGGCAGAAGAAAGTGATTTTTTTTTCCCTGAGCTGACCAAGCACATAATAACTTGATAAAATTGACCTAAAGTTTATACCATAGGAACTGTTTGCATTAGAGCAGGTAAAATTAAAACATCCACATAGTATTGGATTCATTAGGAAAAGGGGGAAAGCCAGAAACCAGTGTGGGAGAAAGAAAGGGAGAAACGAACAGCCTGAAGAAAAGGATTTCAGAATTGGAGGCAGCCCAGGATTATTCAGATCTTTGGGTATGTTGATGTCAGGACCTTCTTTTTTCAAAGTTAGTGTGACCTTAGCCATTCCAGCTGCTCAACAAATTTGCTCAGCAACTTTGCCCCACCAGAGGAAAATTAAAAAGCAAATCTGATATGCCCCTTCTAATTTTATTGTATCCATAGCAGCTTTTACATGGAACTGAACTGGTTAAATAAAAAGTTACTATAATAGAAAGAACACCTTTCACCCCCAAAGAATTCCATATACCCCATGCTGATACCAAAAGAATCTCCTCATGGGAAAGAGCAATGTGGAAAGCAGAGGGGAATGAAAATCTGGTGTTCAGAGTCCACTGGGAGCTTCAGACAAATATGAAACAATGACTTCATGTAGTAGATAAATTTCTCACATTCTTCAACCAGTTTTATTGGCTAAATACTCGTGTATCCAGTTATATGAACACCAAGCCCTCTCAAGGAAGAATCTGAGTGGGTATTAAAAAATATGTCCTGGATAGGAGTCTAATCATGGGCTTACCCTTTGTCCAGCAATTAACCAATGTTCCTATTAGTTGGTCATTGTTGAAGTCACCTAAAAAACTGTCTATGATTTCCCCCTGTCTCACTGACAAGGAAATGATAACTTTGAAAAGGTAAAAAAGTCTTTTAGCAATAATGGAGCTAGAGGACATATACTGTGGCTCTGTCTCTTTAGTTTTGTTTCCAAACTTTTTCCTATGAGACTCTTTCATTTCATTTAGGCCGTTTCGACTCTTCTGAAACCAGGTCATGCACACATGTGCCTCTGTAACTTCGTGCCCTCTGTTTCCCCTTTTTTCTCTCATCTAAGCTCTGTCTTCCCATCCTTCAGACTGGATGCTTCTATGAAACGCTCATGGGCTGCTCCAGGCTTTCCCAGGTCTCTCTCACCTAGATTATTCTCAGTTGGTGCTTAGCCTAGTTGGTACTAACCCTGTTATATCTCATATGATTTCATTAGCCTCTGAAGGCCAAGAGGGAACAAAGAAAGTGCACGGGACTTGGAATCAAATAGACTTAGTTGAAGATTTGGGATCTTTCCCTAATAAACTGGTAATATAACCTCTCTGAAGTTTTGTGTACTCATGTGTAATCTGGAAATAATCTCTCTTACAGAGTTCTTAGGAACATCCGATAGAGTCACGTATACGGAGTGAAAGTGAAAGTCACTCAGACATGTCTGACTTTTTGCAATGTCATGGACTGTAGCCTGCCAGACTCCTCTGTCCATGGAATTCTCCAGGCAAGCATACTGAGTGGGTAGCCATTCCCTTCTCCAGCCGATCCCTTCCCCTGACCCAGGGATCAAACCTGGGTTTCTTGCATTGAACAGATATATTCTTTACCATCTGAGCCACCAGGGAAGCCCAACTGGTCCCTTATACTACAAAGTAAGTCAGAACTTTGTCTCTTTTGTTCCTTGCTTTGTCTTTGGTACCCAGAAGACGTCCAAGCACAGACACAGTGCTCAAATAATGTGACGAATAATCAGTGTGCAATAAGCATTGGTTCTCAACTATTTTTGAGAATTGGAAAAAGTGGAATTGGTTCTCTATTCCACTAGCCTGGAGGACACGGCTTGTGAATGTATCTCTTGGTATACTCACTGAAGGAGCTCTACCGAGTGTTTGCTTCTCAGTCCTTGGTCTCTCTATTTATTAGATGACTCTGAATGGCCCATAATGATCCATTTGTAATGGTGGTTAACCCGTTTGTATATGGACTTCAGTGTTACTCCCCACTGATGGAAGCAGTAACAGATTAAAAATAATAACCATCTTGGAAAAAATCATGAGAGCCAGAAGACATTTGACAAATATGTACATGTATTAACCTTTTCCACCTGCCCAGCATGCCAAGAAATATACCATGAAAGTCAAACAAACAATAATGAAAGTATTCTAGGAGGAAAGAAGGAAGGGAAGGAGAGAAGGAAAGAGGAAGGTAGAGAGGAAGGAAAATAAAGAAAGAGAGAAAAAAACTGTGTGTGTTGGGGGAAATGCCATGAGCATTTTGCTGTTGCCTCAAGGCTGCGTGTCTTTTGTTTGTTCCCAGGCTTCTCGTGATCATTCTGGCTCAGGCTGGGAACAGCCTCAGAAGAGTTTTAAAGTCCCAAAAGGCTAGTGGTATTTAGAGTCCAAAATCTCATAGTACACTCTCTTCTTCAGAGAGCATGCCAAGCCACCATACATACATCAGAGACACTCCCTGTGTCTCTCAGAATAAGAACCTAGATCTATGATCCTAGAAGATCCTTTCCTGATTTTAACCCAAGGACTTCTCCAGTTTTTAAAATCAGCCTGGGCTCTGAAGTCATACACTGGAGAGACAGTTTAGAACAGTTAAGACAGGCTTTCCCTTGGCATAATGGAAACCACATGCACTATTATGGATTTCTAATGCGCCATTGAGGTGGGTACACGTTGCTTTGAAGAAAAGGAAGCCATTTCCAACTACATTTCTCCTGATTTATGCCTGAGCCCCAGAAGGTCCAGACAGGTTGGAAAAGATCTGGTAACTAGAGAAGTGACAGGGGGTGAGAAAGTATACTTTGTAGAAGACTGCAAACTTGACTCTCACTTTAAATCCTTGCCTTGGGCAATGTGTGCATTTCAGAGTTTAAATCATGTTAGTAGTTTAAGTCCAATTGAGGGTGAAGGACTACATAGCCCTATGAATTAGGACTGGATTGTGTTGGTAAAAACATTTTCTAAGTTGGCTAAACATAAATCAGTCCTAACAAGGCACCTGTGATTATAAGTAGGTCTAATGCCCTTCCACATTATCCACCCATTCTTATTTCTCTTCTATTCACATTTTTTTTTCCAATCAGGAAAGTGGAAAGAAAAAAAACAGGCTGTACTCAGACTCAAAAGAGAATAGAAGAGTCTAGAATGACTCAAGTCCAGAGTACGGGTCACAGATGACTGCACGTGTCTTAACAAGGGGGGCCAGGACCAGGCAGAAAAGGATACAGGAAAGTTTTTCTTAAGACAGTGGGGCATGGAAGTCCTAGATTTCAGCATTGTGTCCAAGAGCTGACATCAGCTGTCACCTAGCAGCTGGCACCCCACACTGCTGTTCTGGGAGGGCTTCCAAGACGGGACACACAAGACTCATCTTTCTCCTTCTCTTCTCACTGCTAGTCTTGTGGTCCAGGAGATTCTAGCTGCCCATCCTTTCAGGTGACTCTTGTTTATCCATGGATCCTTACATTTGTTTTCCTATTAAATCATGAGTTTCTACCTTAGTGTATTTTCCCATGATTTTTCTTTTATTGCTAACTGATTAACAATGGTCTCACTATTGAATGAATGCTTTATTTCCATTAACGAATGACTTTCTTCTTCAAGTTGCATCAGGAACAGAACAATAACACTGAAAAAAAAGACAACAGGGTTATTTTGTCCTCTTTCCTACACGGTAAACTGGTCAAATAGGTTTGAAAGTTTTTGTTCATTAAATCCAGTGGTCTTGGGAGTATGTGTGTCTATTTCCAGTCTTTCATCTATTTTTAAAATTTACTTAAATTATCTCCCCATATGTTATATGCCATTCATAAACATTTTTATAAGTAAAATCTTACTTTTATTGTTTATAACTCATCACAGGTAATTCATTTTTCCAGTTGACTGATGTTATTTTAGTATTCCATAGCAACTCCTGCTCAAGTTAGTTACTGAGTTCAAGATCTGATGGAAAACAATTATTTTGTTTGTGAGCATCATATGATCAAGGTAGTTAATTGGTTGAAATTTCTTGAGTTCTCCTGAGTCACATCACCAGTAGGAAAACAGATTATGGCCTCATCTTCAGGAAATTAATTTAGTCTGCACTATATATTTTATATCAGTCAGTTCAGTCGCTCAGTCATGTCCAACTCTTTGCGACCCCATGGACTGCAGTACACCAGGCTTCCCTGTCCATCACCAACTCCTGGAGCTTGCTCAAACTCATGTCCATTGAGTCGGTGATTCCATTCAACCATCTCATCCTCTGTCATCCCCTTCTCCTCCTGCCTTCAATCTTTCCTAGCATCAGGGTCTTTTCCAATGAGTCAGTTCTTTGCATCAGGTGGCCAAAGTATTGGAGCTTCAGCATCAGTTCAATTCAGTTCAGTTCAATCGCTCAGTCATGTCCAACTCTTTGCAACCACTTGGACTGTAGCACACCAGGCTTCCCTGTCCATCACCAACTCCCGGAGCTTATTCAAACTCATGTCCATCAAGTCAGTGATGCCATCCAACCATCTCATCCTCTGTCATACCCTTCTCCTCCCACCTTCAATCCTTCCCAGCAACAGGGTCTTTTCTAGTAAGTCAGTTCTTCACATCAGGTGGCCGAAGTATTGGAGTTTCAGCTTCCAGTCAATATTCAGGACTGATTTCCTTTACTATTGACTGGTTTCATCTCCTTGCAGTCCAAGGGACTCTCAAGAGTCTTCGCCAACACCAGAGTTCAAAAGCATCAATTCTTCAGCGCTCAGCTTTATTTAAGGTCCAACTCTCACATCCATACATGACTACTGGAAAAACCATAGCTTTGACTAGATGGACCTTTGTTGGCAAAGTAATGTCTCTGCTTTTTAATATGCTGTCCAAGTTGATCATAGCTTTTCTTCCAAGGAGCAAGCGTCTTTTAATTTCATGGCTGCAGTCACCATCTGCAGTGATTTTGGAGCCCAAGAAAATGAAGTCTGCCACTATTTCTGTTGTTTCCCCAACAATTTGCCATGAAGTGATGGGACCGGATGCCATGATCTTAGTTTTTTAAATGTTGAGCTTTAAGCCAACTTTTTCACTTTCCTCTTTTACTTTCATCGAGAGGTTCTTCAGTTCCTCTTCACTTTCTGCCATAAGGGTGGTGTCATCTGCATATCTGAGGTTATTGATATTTCTCCTGGCAATCCTGATTCCAGCTTGTGCCTCATCCAGCTCAGCATTTTGCATGATATATTTTATATAGTTCACCAAAGTTTCTATTTATTTACTAAATAAATGACAAGATCTAATTTGTCAAACTCTTGAAATCCTCCACATATATATGTTCATTTAAAATGATCACATTTAAAAATCAAGCTTACATGAACAAGGTACCCAAGTGCTATGTCTAGCACATGGCAGTTAATTTATTGTTATGTCCATCCTAATATTATCCACATTGAAAAAAATGAAAAGAAGTTCAGAAAAATGAAGTAACCCATCCAAAATCATATCGTTCTGGTATAAAGGACTCAGGATTTAAACTTATGTCTGTCTGATTCTAATGCCCTGCTATCTCTTAAATAGATTGTTACATGAAAAATTATAGCTCTTTATAGCCATATAGAACTTCAGAGGTCTCAGATACTGATTTCCTTGGATAATCCTAACAACCAGCTTAGATTTACAAATCAAATGTGATTTCTGTTTTATAGCTGAGGAAATGGAGGATTAAGAGGTTATGGAATTTATCAAAGACCCCAGTCTCCTAATTCCTACTCTGGTGCTTTTTTAAGGACATGCTACTGTCTCCTGAAGTTTTCTTCTGGGCATTCCCTTTGCCTCTGTCCCTACTTTTCTCTGCAGTGTTTGTGAGCCCACAGTGGATGATGAAGATGGGGATAATCACATTGATGAGGAGGAGGAATAATGCCGTGCTACACACTCACAGAAGCTGTACATTTTTTTTTCCTATGGAAAGTTATATAATTGCCCCCACCTTATGATTATATATGGTTTCTATTTTTGCCTGATTAAGAGATGTACTCTTCAGGGTAAATGAACAAAGATGAATAAATGCTAGGTCTCAAAATTATGTGCTTCATATAGTTTAGGATGTGGTGGAAGACTAAAGCCTGTTTAGATGTCTCAGAAGAGGAGATGATTTCAATAGGTTTAATCAAGATTTAAATTAAGAGACTTAAATCACTAGAGTGATCTCCTTTGAGAGATTTCATTCTTTGAACATATAATTCATGAATACCTACCATATAACAAGGGCTATGATACTGGAGATATATCAACAAAATTTGATCTCCAGATTGAATAAAAGAAAGTGTACTGATAGATAGTGAAGGGATGGGTGAAAGAAGGGACAATAAATAAACAGCAATGCACAATATCTAATTTTTACTTTTGCATATCCATAATAATATATATACAAATATCTTTCACAGTTGATTATCAACTAGAATAAAGAAATAGTAATTGCTTTACTGACAACATACATGTTGAAGCTTAAACCTTGTGTAATGTGGATATTCTGAAATTGTTTTGTTATTATTCATTATTTTTTATCTTAAAATAATCATCCTTACTCTATCTACTCAAAGAAAGAATTAAAGGGGAAAAAAATCATAAGATCCCAAAACAGAAATTGGATGAGTATAGCTGGTATGGACTTTTGAGCTCTTTTAACTACGTTATGGGGAATATGTTTATAATGACAATTATAGTTATATTGCCCTTTTTGGTGACATTTATGCTAATCAACTGGGCAGGCCCTTCAGTTGTTCCCGGACTTAGAAATTGTGACATAGATAATTAAAGTTTTAAGGTAAATAGTCATTGGTTCTGCCCTATGTCTTACTTATTGATTTTTTCTTTCCTGTAGTCACTTTTTTTCTTAAGCTTAATAATTACTAATAATTTCCCAAGCATAATTTGAGAGTATCTGGAAGCTGCCTTTCATTATAAGTAAAGGACTAATAATAAGGAGCTTTATACTTAGAACCTAGTATCTTTTCAAGGGCCAAGTTCTCTATCTCTTTTTGCCCAGAGATATATTCTGAGGAGCATTTAGCTTTGAGTATATAATTTTAAAGACTGAGACAAGAAAGCTTGATGTCATGGTGTTGTCTGGTCACTTCTAAGGGCTAATATGAATGGAGTTTTAATTGAATACTATTTTTCTGGGACTTGTTACATACTTTCTTTAAAGACAATGAAAAGAAGTACTATGTCTTATATAATCATCAACATAGCACAATGAAAACTGCTAATATAAATAACCTAGGAAACCTAATTTCCATTCCTAAGACACCTCAGCTTCCTTTGAAGAGCAGCAAAATGGATGCCCAAATGTAAATAAACTAAAATAAAAACCAATACACCCTGAGGGATGGGATTGTTTAGCTCACACAGTGGAATGAAAAGTGGTTTTTGTTTGTTTGGATCTGTTTAGTTTGTGTCATTGTTATGGTTTTAACTTCCCCGTGGTTAGTACTCAAGTAATTTTCTTCTTTTCTATTACAAGTTGCTGGCAGGCTGGTCACGATTTGGTTTCATTCTAATGCTTAGAGAAAATGATCTTCCTGTTCCATGTTCAAAGATAAAAATATCTCCTAGCTAAAGAGATTGTCAGTGCCAGGGCCAGGTCCCTTTTCAGGAATTTCCTTCCTGGACTTGGCACTTCAACTTCCAAATTAATAATTGTGTTTTGGCTTTTCCGAAATGAAAATGTTTACCAATGGGGGCTTGATTTTATGGCATTGCATCTCCTTCTTTGTGTAGCTACATCAGACCGGGTGGTGAGGAGCAGTGGAAAAGCCAGGAGGAAACCTCTGTGGTCAAAGAAGAAGGGAAAGAGAGAGCGAACAAGAAAGAGAAACAAGTTCTGACTATTTGACACGCACGCAGGAATTTCAACACAGGCCACAAGGCTGAGCATCCAAACAGAGAGGAAACATCTATCAGATGAAACACCCACACTTTGATCTTTCTTAGAATGTAGCTCTTTTTGGCAAAAATGCTTTCTCCTCTACTCTCATTACAGAAAGGAACTTGTCCTTGCCAATCAATAAGGATAAAACAATAACAAGAATGTTAAAATTTCCCAATAGGAAAACAGGGTTGGGAACTGTGCATGCTATCTGCTCTTGGCTTGGTTTCATATTTTAAAGGGGATTTGGCAAAATAACTAACTGCTTCTGTCTACCTTCCTTCCATCCTACCCAAACCCTATGCAGCTTGATAAACTGCTGTCAGAGGAATTTGGCAGGGTCCTTCGTGAAAGCCCCTCAAATGAATGTATAAGTAGGGCATAAATAGCCGTTCTGGAGGACACTTCCTATCTCAATCCCTAATGTATTAACTGGTGGCTCAGCGGTAAAGAATCCGCCTGCAACTCAGGAGACACAGGTTCAATTCCTGGGTTGGGAAGATCCCCTGGAGAAGGAAATGGCAACCCACTCCAGTATGCTTGCCTGGAGAATCCCATGGACAAAGGAGACTGGCACAGGGTCACAAAAGAGTCAGACACGACTTAGTGACTAAACAACAAAAACAACAAATGTATTAACAATTAATGCTGAGTAATGCTAATCCCAGGTTGTGATGGTGTTGAGATGGGAGGAGGTGGTGGTAGGGTAAGGGGATTGCATCATTTGATTGCCTTTTTCTCATAAGAGTGACATCCTCCAGGGGCAGAAAACACAACCAAAATGTCAGCACTCCTCGTGAAACAAGGCAGGTTATGAGACGATGACATTTTCATCTCTTGATTAACCTCAAGAACAAGCTGCTATTTGTTAGACCTTCCTTATTTTGTGAAATTATCCTTAGAAATGAAGAAAGATTATCATTTGATAAGAGGAAGGTGAAATTCACTTTCACTCGGCTAGATGCTTGAAATGTTTATTTCTTTTAGTCTGCATAATAACTTTATCCATTTATGTTATTATCCACAATTTGGGAGTAAGCGAAGTATAGGTTGGGCTTCCCGGCTGGCTCAATGGTAAAGAATCCATCTGCCAATGCAGGAGCCCCAGGAGATGTGGGTTTGATCCCTGGATGGGAAAGATCCCCTGGAGGAGGAATTGGCAACCCACTCCAGTATTCTTGCCTGGATAATCTCATGGACAGAGAAGCCTGGCAGGCTACAGTCCATGGGGTCACAAAGAGTCAGACACAACTGAGTTGACTGAGCATGCATGCAAAGTACGGGTTAAGAGGCACAAAAATTAAGCATCTTGTCTAAGGTCATATATCTAGTTGGAGAGAAACTACAGTAAGAACCAAGAGAACAGATCCTCTATTTGTCTTTGTAATGGTCATGGTGGTGCACTGCCCAGATGACCCCTTGAGGACTGAGGCACCCCTTCCCCGAGCTGTGGGAGCATTAGTTGCTAATGGCTCACCTCACTGGAGAATCTCTCTCCAGTAGTTGCCAGAGCTGAAAGAGAGTGGCCTTGCCGATATTTGTGCCCCCTTTCTGGGAGACAGCCTGCAACCAAAGACTGGGAGTTATGGGGGTACAACTGGTCCCCATGCCTCAGCTGGGAGGAACTGGGGCCAGAACTCCCCACAGGATCAGTCAAGTCTTTGTTGTGTCTATGTCACACCCAGCCTTTCTCCCTGCCCAGTCCTGCTCCCTTGACCACTTACAGTCCTCATCACACACACTCGCCAATAAACTCTGGCACACACATCTTCATCCCAGATTCTATTTTCTGGGAAGGCTGATCTGTGACAGCCTTCTGGAATGCATGTTAAAAATGAAAAAACAAAAATATATACTATTTAAATGCCAGAACATAGGAAAAAACAGAAAGAGAAACAAATCATACCCTGCTTCATTGTTTCAGTAGAGTGGCCCTAGGATTCTACACATGGATATCTGGAAATAACACTCTTGTTCCAAGAAAAATCTTATAAATGATAGGATTTTACTCTTTTCAGAAACCAAACGAATGTCAAAGAGATGTCCTCTGCTATCCTACTCCCAACCACCTTGACTTTACGATTTTAAAAAGTATTGATAAATGAGGCTTTGAAAAAGTAACTGACTTGGTTATGGTCACCCAGCTCTTTGGCAGATGAGGGTCTAATGCTGAATGTAAGATGTCACCACAAAACATGAAGCCAGGGTAATATTAAACTTTTAATCTGACTAAATTAAAATGTTTTTATAGTACCTATTATGCGCAAGAAAGTACTTAACTCAGAAATGCCAGGTTCTTTCATGCCAATTTTAGAGTTAGTGATACATAACTATTGCCTTTACAAATATAATAAAGCAACTTAATATCATGGAAGCAAACATTACTCTCTGCTTTAACTGGATCTTACTTGATTCTACCTGTTTTAACCAGTAGTGTATTTTACATGTGATTTACATGGCTTAAAGTGATGCAGTTTCTCTCTTGGCCATCCTGTGATAATTTTAATTTAAATTTCACCATATCACATGATAAATTGTTTATTTTCCTTAAAAGGAACAACTTCAAGTGTGCCAGAGCTCTGGGAGTTCTTTTTCCTTTCAATTGGATTAGTTTATATATGGGGATCTTGGAAACTGAAAGAAGATTCAGTTGCAGAAGGGAAAACTTTGTGCATGACTCTGATGTCTCCAATACATATGTGCTCATGTGCACAAACACACACACACCGTCCTCCATCAGGAGGTTAAAGGACCATGGCCTTTTGTTCATGGGATGGATTAACATTGCTGGATTTCTTGGAGGGAGAAAGGACTTTCCAAGCTGTTATATGCTGGACGTGTTGAGAGTGCATGGTTATGTAACACCATATTTTTTAATACAACTGACAGTCTGTCTTGAGATTTAAGTGTTTTTTGACAGTTTTTATGCACCTGTTAATTCAAAGCTCTTAACATATGCCAGTTAAAAAGAGCCAGGCACTAAAACATCTAGCGTTAGAGGCTAAATATGGCTCAGCTGCAATCCCAGGCAGGCAGGCAGGAGGGCAGGTGGGAGGGAGGCCGGCAGGCTGACAGGAAGAAGTCCTTTCTCCAGGCTGGAAGTCAGCTGAAGCCTCCTCTCTGTGACCTGAACAAACCATTTCTAGGTGGGGTGGTTGAAAATAATACCATTTGATTTCCCAGGGAAGAGTTATCAGAGCTAACACAGGTCTTCAGCATGGTTGGTTACCCAGGATAATATTCTGTTGTGTTCAAGTGGAGAATTCAGAATCTGAAAAGACCATTATGTTCTTCACAGCATCTGTTTAGGAGAGCTCTCCATCTGTTCTCTGCTCCACACCTTCCTTCCATACCTACTTACTCACACCCAGCAAAACTGTGGACCAATGACCCATTTTTTCCAATGCTAACTCCATGGATTTTAAGAACTGAGGCCTTACATTTCTCTGTACCACAAAGACCAATATTTCTGGTGTAAATAAAGAAATAACTTTCATCAAACTTAAGGCTGATTGAGGGATATTCACTTTAGTACTAATTACATGCCAAAAGAAAAATGATCTCTCTATACCTACAAGGGGGCTTCCCAGGTGGTGCTAGTGGTAAAGAACCTGCCTACCAATGCAGGAGACATAAGAGGTGCAGGTTCAATCCCTGGGTCAGGAAGATCCCCTGGAGGAGAGCATGGCAACCCACTCCAGTATTCTTGCCTGGGAAATCCCATGGACAGAGAAGCCTGGCAGATTACAATCCACAGGGTCACAAACAGCTGGACACGATTGAAGTGACTTCGCACACACGCACACACTGTGCTTACAAAGTACCCTGTACTCAGGGCATTAAAACAGCATTGAGTGGAAGATAAATAAGCATTTGCTTTTGTTTTTTATTTATTTTAATTGGAGGATAATTACTTTACAATATTGTGATGGTTTTTGCCATACATCAATATGAATTGGCCATAGGCATACATGGTGTGCCTTCCATCCTGCACCCTGCTCCCACCTCCCTCTGTTCTCTGACTGTCTGGGGCAACAAGTGTGATATATACTTGTTGTGATATACTCTAAACATCTGATACCTTCCCACTTGAGGGTACAGAACAATTGCTGTCTAACAGAAATGTAATACAAGCTACAGATGTAAGTCTATGCATATGTAATTTAAAATTTTCCAGTAGCCACATTTGCAAAAGTAAAGGGAAATGGGTAAAAATAATTTAAATAATGCATCTATTTAATTAATGTCCAAAATATTATCATTTTGATGTGTAAGCAATTCATGAGAAATCTATGTGAAATCCAGCATATATTATGCTCTCAGTGCATCTCAGTTTGGACTAGCCATGTTAGTTAGCCACATCTTAAATTCTTAATAACCATGTGCAGCAAGCACAGTTCTAAAATGTTGGTCATGAAAATGTTCCAACAAATGAAAAATGACTTCTTTTTTACCCTGTGTTACATTTATTTTCATGTAATTGTTTGAATGTCCCTCTCAGCTTCACAGTGATGATCATCAGATTCAAAGTAATAAGCACAGGAAAACAGAACTATTAAAAAGTGGAATGAATTACCTAGATGGAAAAGTGAATTTTGAGTCATCAGGGTGTCTGAGCAGAATCTAAATAATTGTCTGCAGTGATGCTATGGTTAAATTCTGTATAAGGCAGTATACACAGTGGTTAAGAGCTTGGTATTTAGAGCCAAATGGCAAACAACTCCAGTGTTCTTGCCTGGAGAATCCCATGAATGGAGAAGCCTGGTAGGCTGTAGTCCATGGGGTCGCACAGAGTCGGACACAACTGAAGCAACTTAGCAGCAGCAGCAGAATTGGATTGGGCTTCCCAGGTGGCAGTATTAGTAAAGAACCTGCCTGCCAATGCAGGAGACATGAGACATGGGTTCAATCCTGGGTTGGGAAGATCCCCTGGAGGAGGGGCACAGCAACCCACTCCAGTATTCTTGCCTGGAGAATCCCATGGGCATAGGAGCCTGGAGGGCTACAGTCCATTGCGTTATAAAGAGTCAGACATGACTGAAGTGACTTAGCACATACACACACAGAACTGGGTTACAATCTCATCTCCACTATTTGGGTTGTGGCAAGAATTTTAGCATTTTGAGACTTTATTCTCTTATTTGTAAAATAGGAATAATGACTTCATAAAATTGTTATGTGAAAAAATTAAAGAATAAGTCTATAGCTCTCACAAAAAAAGATATTATGATTATTACAGCATAAGAAAACTGCCTACGGATATTTGGTACTAAAGATGGATAACAGAATATTAAACATTTAAAGCATTATATCTCCCTTAACTTCTCAGCTACTCTAATCTATCATGGTATAGCAAGGTCATCATTTGTTAAAGACTAAATCGTTAGACTTCATAGTTATTTGCAACAAAAATGGTTCACTTCTAAAACTGTGATTTTGTTACATTTTTCAGTTCAGTTCAGTTCATTCGCTCAGTCGTCTCCGACTCTTTGCAACCCCATGAATCGCAGCACGCCAGGCCTCCCTGTCCATCACCAACTCCCGGAGTTCACTCAAACTCATGTCCATCGAGTCAGTGATGCCATCCAGCCATCTCATCCTCTGTCGTTCCCTTCTCCTCCTGCCTCCAACCCCCCCCCCACCCCGCCAGCATCAGAGTCTTTTCCAATGAGTCAACTCTTCGCATGAGGTGGCCAAAGTACTGGAGTTTCAGCTTTAGCATCATTCCTTCCAAAGAATCCCAGGGCTGATCTCCTTCAGAATGGACTGGTGGATCTCCTTGCAGTCCAAGGGACTCTCAGAGTCTTCTCCAACACCACAGTTCAAAAGCATCAATTGTTCGGTGCTCAGCTTTCTTCACAGTCCAACTCTCACATCCATACATGACCACTGGAAAAACCATAGCCTTGACTAGATGAACCTTTGTTGGCCAAGTAATGTCTCTGCTTTTCAATATGCTATCTAGGTTGGTTATAATTTTTCTTCCAAGGAGTAAGCGCCTTTTAATTTCGTGGCTGCAGTCACCATTTGCAGTGATTTTGGAGCCCCAAAAAATAAAGTCTGACACTGTTTCCACTGTTTCCCCATCTATTTCCCATGAAGCTACATTTTTAGGGGGAAAGAAATAACTAACTTTCATTGAATGTTGAGGGTTTTGTTTTTTATTTTTCCCCCCTGTTTTCTGTTTGTTTCTGAAGCGCACCAACTATTTTCTGCATCCCATCATACAAATCCCTCGAGGTGGTGTTCATCTTAAAGACTGAGGATACTGAGGATCTGGGAAATCAAAGGTACATGGTTAATATGTAGTGTATTAAAATATGAGTCCAGACCTGTCCAATTTTAAAGCTTGTGCTATTTCCACTACATGGAAGTGTCTGGATTTGACTTTCACTTATCTGCCACTTTCAATCAGTAGTAGAAATAGAAATAGTCTTTCAATCAATACTAAAAGACCAACATTCTGGCTCCTAAATTGACTGTGGTTAAAATACATGTATCCCAACCACCACCATTTACCTGGAAAGGCAATTACCTGCTCCACCTATGGGTTATCACCCTTATCCACATCATCACAGTCTGCTTAGGCACTGCTTCTTACGGCACCACTGAAACATTCACTCCTTTGAGGAGCTCACTTCTGATGAAAAGAAATACTGGAAATTGGGACCCATAAGTTGAAACATACTTCAGGAGACTTCTCTTAGAGGATGCTACTCCAGTGTTCTTGGGGCAACACCGGTGGCCACCCTAGAGGTGAGAGTCACGCACACACTTCTCCAGAGTGACTTTGCAGGTGTGTCTATCACAATACAACTAGTTTAAGATTGAAATTGGGGAAATGGGGAGAGTGGAGTGGCAAGGAAGAACAGAAAATAGATGCTTGAATGCCACCCTTTTGGACAATCATTCTTGATTAATCACTATCAGTACCTTTAGAACATGTCTGCTATAGAAGAAAACAAAAGAACAAAAGCCCTGGCAGTTGTTCTGAGAGTCTCTGATCAAGTTGGTAGCTGTGCAGTTTTTGTTGTTTAGTCACTAAGTCATGTCTGTCTAATTCTTTTGTGACCCCATGGACTGTAGCCACCAGGCTCCTCTGTCTATGGAATTTTCCAGGCAAGGATACTGGAGTGGGTTTCCATTTGCCTCCTCCAGGGGATCTTCCCAACTCAGGGGTTGAACCCACATATCCTACATGGGCAGGCAGATTTTTTTACCTCTGAGCACAGGGAAGCCTTGTAGAGAGAAGTCCAAATAAGAATACCCATAATATGGGCTCTGATTTTCAGAGGAGTCAAAATTCTCCGGTTTTGATCCTGGAACTGAAAGGAACAATCTGGTTCAAACTACATTTGTATTTCTTATCTGTGAAGTATTCCATTTAGTTTAAACACACTTCTGTGTTTCCCTTAGGCTTTCTCACTCCAGAGGAACAGTTTCTACAAATTATATATAATTACCACTTCTGGTCAAAGGTGAGAGGGAAATTAGCATCACAATGGCAAGTTTTCTCTCTGGGTGTTGCCAGCTCACACAGTTCCACGGGTGATTGTAGTGTGTTAAGCCTCCGTTTACAAGCAGGAAAGCTCAGCAGAGCCCATGAGGACAGCATTAAAAATTCCTAATCATAGACAAGCATTTCAGACATTCATTACCACACAAGCCATCAATGGATTAGATCTAATAAGCCAAATACTTGCAGACCTCAACCCTGGGGCTGCTTAGACTATTCACAGTAATGGAAAGTCAAATGCGCCTGAGTTACACCCTGCCTTCTTTTGAAACAAGCCAATGGGCCTCTCTCTCCACATAATGGGGTGTTAGGATACTAGCTGAAAGATAGTAGGCTCAGACATTTGGGTTTTAGCACTCTATTTGGTTAGAGACAGTAGGAAGTCATGTAGTGATTCAGCACCTACCCACCATACACACACATACAGGCATTTTTTAAAACTGTTAAGCTAGAGGAGGTAGGCTTTTGGAGGGAAGATAGAGGTGTTCTCTCCACTATGCTAGGAGAATGAAAATAACTCATCTTTTTCAGTAAAAAGAAATTGCAAAATATTCTTCCAGAAATAAAAGTGAAAAACTATACACATGCATAAATTTCTGAGACAGACGCCAAGAACTGCTCTGAAGCCATGTGAATTTTTCTCTTGTGCATTTGTCAGCCTGACTCCAAACCATTTTATTCTTTCCTCATTTCTCCTCTCTGCTCTGTCTGTTTTTAGTTAGTTGCTTCTTGGCATAGCTTCCGTTGGAGCAGAGAGTGCCTGTTCTTTCTTCTTTTTTTTTTTTCCTCTCTCTTCTTCTTCTTTCCTTTCCTTTTAAAACTTTTTTTTTTTTTTTCAGTGTTCTTTCTCCTGGGCTCTGAAGTGACTCCGCAATAATTACTCCGGCCAGAGCAAATAGGAGGGTCTGTAGAGCCCAGTCTGTCAACCTCCATCAGGCCTTCACACAACATGTAAAAAGCCCTACAAGGAGGGGCACGGAGACACGTTCACGAATGCAAGTCCATTCTGCCCCTGAATTGCTTCTCTGGGAGAGTGTGCAGCTCCCCCACCACCTTCCTTGTGAGCGGACTTGCCCAACAACGCCATTTTGTGCCGAGGACTTCCTGCTGAGGAATCCTCCAAATTGCTTTTGCTTTTAAGAACTAGTTTCTTGAGTCCCAAAGTGTAAGGGTTACTGTACTCATTTACTTACAGAGCTCCATTACATTGGAACCCCTTTTTTAAAAACTGGTTTCATCACAATATGTTTCAAGTTGTGGGAAAATGAAAAATAGAATCACACTAGCCATGCAGCCACATACAGAACTGAAAAGAAGATGGATGTTTTTCATCTAAATGTAAGCAAACAAGTTTTATATGAATATAGAGTAGGTTTTTATAAGCATCATGAATACACAGAATATAAACTGAAACACACTGTCAGGGCACATCTCTGTCCTTGTTCTTTTTGTCTGGGGAGCTGGAGTGGATTTAGCTGGTGTTACTGTTTCTAGCACTGTGTGGCCAGACATTGGAAAGGACACAATAGCAGAACACACTCATAAGCGTGCTTTGGGTCAGAAATGTAAGAAGAAAGAAAGGCAAGTCAATGCCTTTAATAAATTGAGAGGTTTTTTTAAACTTGAGTCAGCCTTGTAGTTTAATGAAACAGTGGAAATTGGACTATTTGTTCCTGTCTAACCATTACCAAATTCATGGACACAGCTTCTTTGAAAGACTTAACTGGGAAGCATGAAGCCCACTCTGTCTTTAGGTAAAACTTGAAATAAGAAGATTCTTTCCCTCTCTATCAACAGTTTTTTCAAGGAGACATAGAAACATCAAGGCATGTGTTCATGATGTGCATAGGATATATGAACAAAATTTAAATCTCTGTCATGTACAGAATTTTTTAAAAAATTATGTTCATTTCAGGAAACAAAAATAAAGGAATCAACACATCCAAATGCAAAGACGGATGTGAGAGAAAATCATCTTAAGTATGAAATGAGAGATGTGAATTGAAATGACTTGGCTTGGCTGCATGCAAGAAAAAGTGATCAAACCTTACCCTTTTCAAGTATGCAGCCTGGAGAATGTCATTTCAATCACTTTTGCAGTTGCTCTACCAAGTACTTTTGAAATATCCTGTATCTACCAACGACAAGCACCCTCATCAGAGAGGGAACACAGCCTGTGGCCATGTCTACATGATGCCAAACACTTGGGTAAAAACTGAAACCATTACACCAGTTCCTTGATGATTTTCAGACACTCAGCTCTTTGGCATTGTAAAGGGATACAACTGCGATTTTTCAGTTTTCATTCTGATATTTTTTTATTGTGTAGCTATAGTCAATGGTTAGATAAGTGTATGTTTATCAGTAAAATAATTTAAGAGTTATACATAATAATATACACAGTAATTCAAGAGAAGGAACTTTGAAGATACATAAACAGTTAAATCGTCATGCCATGGTCACCTGTGTGTCTTTATTATACACAAACTCATAACACACATATGCAAACATACTCTCAAGCACCAATTTTTAAAAATCCGGTTAAGTGAGATTACCTCCTCTACCTTTAATTATTTGATGTGATATTATCTCAGTCTTATTAATCCATATGCCCAACAACTCCTACGAGAATAAAACTTTGCAGAAGTACATGACTTCTCTTTGTAAATCTGCAAACCATTTTTCTTTCTATCACTTGAAATATTGTCACTGTGGTTTCAGTTATGCACAGAGTATATTTTAAAGGTACCGCTGAAACCCAGAATGCTCTGAGCTTCTTTGTTATTTTAGTGATCTTATGGTTGCTTCAGCTTCTAAAATATAAAATATACTTACTGTTTTTTTTAACAGAAATAAAAATTGTATCCAAAGAACATGTGATTAATATTCTTATGTTAAAAGATCCAAAATCAAGATGAGAATAAAAATTTTGTGTTGTGGTATTTGCCAACAGACTTACTTAATGTCTGTTAATTAGGAGATGGAGAAATGAGGAAATGTAATTAAAATGAAGAAGCACTTAATAGTTGACTTATTTAAAATGAGTTTTTAATGATTTCTAAAATATTTTCTAAAATAAATGGTAAAGAAAGTGTATAAACTATTTGATAAAAGTTGCTTTCAAAAGACACATAACATACCACTAACCTTTTCTCTGAGCCTTCCATTCTGCAAAAATTCTCCCAACTATAAAGCATATTCATAAATGCCACACCAGTAGAGACATACTTATCATACTCAGTCTTGTTATTCATTGTACAGGAAAAGCTCCTCTTCCTATTTTCTCGGTTTTAAAATGCAACTGCCTATAGGTAATATATACATGAAATGGCATTCCTTTTTAAGATATTAAATTTCATAAGTCAGGTCATTTTAAGATTAGAAGAATCAGTGTTTTCAAGACAATGTACTTGAATTATCTATGCAGAGACACCCATGTGCTTAAATAAGGTTGGAATTGTGTAGAATCATTTATAAAGTTATAAATTAAACACATTGTTCAAGAAAACACTTGAAATGAGCACTGAGAAAACATATAATTAAATAAAAATTGAAAGCCTTTGAACATGTCCAGATTGGTGTAAATGGTTTCACAGACATAGATTTCATGTTTTCATTTTAATAGCAATAAAATATTGTTTATGTACATTCACTTTAAAACTCAACTTGTAAAGCATGGCATATATAGCATTTATGCACATGTTTACCATATATTTAAATATTTTAATGAGCCATGACTGGAAATCCATAAAGGTTTGCATGTCAACACTGGCTCCGTTATAGAAAATATTTTCCTTTCTCTATTTTATTTCTAAAAATATGAAATGTTTGGGAAGTATGTAGAATAAGAGGGAAGAAATGCTTTAAATAAACATAGATTTTGAAGGTGCACTATCCTTTCTTTCTTTATTTTTTTCCTCTTTCTGTTGAGAACAAGAATAAATACATGAGTAGTTTAGTGCAGAGGAGAAATTATACAGAAACTGAGATGGAAAATATCACTGCAGCAATAATGTATAAATACTATCAGCTCCATGTTCCTCTATCACTTATGAACATTTAGAACATACTCAGTGTGTTTGCTGGGTCAGATAAACTTTTGAAAGTCATTATTTGTCTATTTTTCAAAACTTCAATTTAGTGTTTTGAAATTTTGAACAAAGAAATTTAAAGTGGTTGCAAACTGAATGTTATTGTATAAAACAAACACACATACACACACAAAAAAAGAGAAAACAAGAAGAATAATATGGAAACAGAGGGAGAAATAATTTTAGAGGAGGGCAAAGGGGACAAAGTTAAAATCAGAATTGAAAGGGTCTAATAACAGAATCCAACATAAACTTAAATACTGAGGCAGAGTAAACATCGCAAAATAACCTTAACCAACCCCAATTCTTCAGGTTTTTCTGCTGCCTGAAAAACCTGAAAAAAGTATATTTTTCAAGAAAATTGGTTACAGCAGTTACCGTGCCTTCGAATAGCAGTGAGTAGAAATAAGGCAGGACGTCTGGAGGGGCACTTCTTAGAGCCACATTCCCTACCTTTTCAATCCCTTTCCCCTTCTCCTGAGCCTGACCATATGGAATCCATCTCACTCAAGGACATAGATGAGGAGAAGGGCTTTGGGAAACCAGGGCTGCTGCTGGCTGTTTTAACGGCATGCCACAGGAAAGTTTTATTTCCAATTGATTGGTTACAAATCAGATAAATATCGCTTCTAATGAAAGCAGCTTTGAACCGCTGGAAATGTTGTCTATAGGAGTCTGGGGTTTATCAAAAGCCAAATGTAGCTTTAATCACATCAGCATGCTAATTATAGGCAAACAATAAAAGCTTTAAGAAATGATTGTGAGGGTTTTATTACTATTGACAGTCACCGAGGTATATTTACTTCGGGAGGTAATTGTCAGAAGACTTTCTCCAGAAAGACTTGTTTGTATAATTAAGTGCGTGTTATGCAAGCTTATCTGCTGATCGGCTTCTGCTAGTTATGCAGCTCTCCCAGTGCCTCAGAACACAGAAGCAATTAAAAAAGAAAGGCCCAGGGAGATGCTTTCTCAGTAGTTCATTTGTGAAGGAGGAAAAAATAAAGACCTGACTACTCTGGAAAAAAAAAAAAGAATGTACTAGAGTGAGAAATGTGATCAGTCACTAAAAAAATAAAGGAATAAAACAATATTCACAGTGATGTAAAAGTAGGAAAAAATAAGAATGGAGCATGTACATTTTCATTTAGAGGACAAAGAAGGAGCAAAAATTTTCTCTTTTGTATACAAAATATCATTCAATGAAATGAGGATATTCCAACCTAAAAATATATGTGATGAGAATGAGACAAAATGGAAAATAACAATAAATGGCTGTAGCACCACTGATTTTGTTATTTTATTGTGGATTATAGCATAATTCCCCAAAGTGCCTAATTGACAAGTAAGAGACTCAACTTTGGGTAACATCATTTCAGATCTGCTCAGACACATGTGCATTTGCATCCAAATAAAAAACAAAGGTAGATTTACGGTTGCCGCCCTGAGCATATTTTTTTTTAGGCTAGGTCACCTGAAACATATTTTTTGAAAAATGTTTCCGTCTTATTTTTAATGACAAACTGACTGCATTATGACTAAAGAGGAAAAAATAAACCTTTCATACTATAAACTATTTTTGTGCCATAAAGAATCATTCAACTCTAAAAGGAAAAAAATCCTAATTTAAAAAATATCATGATTATATGGAAAGGTGTTGGACTGGATTTAATTCTTTCCATTCCCAAGTATTGGCCTTACTTCAGTTTCCATCTCATTCAAAGCAATTAAAAATGTGGCAAATCCTTGATCAAATTTTTTACCCTTAAACAGGGTCAGTTCTGAAGTTGTCACATTTTAATGGGTTCAGAGTCAGTTTATGCAAGAGACAATCAAATGTTTGCTTTTAAAAGCCCTATAAAAAGTAAGAGCTTTTAACCTTTGAATGCATTAATAAAATGCTAATGACATCATGGCCAAGACCACATTTGGAGGTTCCTCAAAACTCCGAATGACCGTTGTGAAAAGAAAACAGAATTTTAATCAAATGATCTGTTATTTTAATGGCCACTTACAAAACAGGAGATTTATTGAGAAGCATAAAGTTTGTTTGCATGAGTGAGGGCAAAGCTTTTAAGAATTACCTTCTTCTGGGTTTTTTCCCCGCAGTTCCTTGCAACATAATACTACCAAATATTTGTGAATTGTGACTCAAGTCTGCAGTCTTATTTCTAGCAGAAAATAAAAGGGAAGCTGGAGAAAAAAAAAAAAAAAAAAAGTGGTGCCAATTTGTCTGCCCAGGCTCTGATTATTGGATACAGAATTTTTTCCCCTCCATTTCAGGGGAGAAGGATTTGGTGGGAATGTTTCTCCCTTCAGGGTGAGATATCTGATATCCATCCCGAGACCAATCATAAGGCCAAACTTTCATGCAAAACTGCACAAGGAAAAAAATGAAGTCTTTGGGTAAAATTCTCATCTAAATTTGCAGCAGATCCCTAGTTTCCGCTGGGCAATTATGGCTGTTCTTACCAATTCTGATTGCAAAACACATTGATTTAAAAAAAAAAGTTATTTCTGATAATTTGAGAACCTTCAATCCCTAGCCCCCTCCCCCAACTCTTCGTCCTCTCTTTTGAATCTCTGTTCCTCATTTCTGTCTCCCCTGTCTAGAAGTGCTATCCAGTGACCCCTGGTGCTGATTAAAGTTTCTTGGGTGACCCCTGAATGCATTTTATTACACTGGCTGGTCATAAAATCTGCTTAAACTGCTGGCTTATCCAAACTCCTACCTCTCCTGTGGAAAGCCCTACAGTTCAGTCCAACCTTAGGCAGGGAAAATACAAACAAGCAACCCAGAAAAGGCTGAAACACAGACTTTGTCAATACCAGGGAGTCGTCCGGCAGAGGGGAGGAAAAACTTAAAATGAAGACAGACGCTCACAAGGATCCTGGAGCAAATCAACTTAATACCAGTGTAGGTGGGACATGGAGAAGTAGAAACATGAGGAAAGAGGGAAAAATTAAAACCCTTTGGTGTTTTGTTCTTCTTTTTAATAATATTGCAACACTAACATAGCTTACAAGGTGAAAGACAAGCATCACGGACACAGGTCAGCATAAAGCATCACTGAAAACAACATACTCCTAAAATGGATCTCAGCAAAACATTTACTTGGCTTCTGGAAGCAACAGAAGTGCTTAGAAGCCTTTGCATATTTATGTATTTACTATATCTAGGTCAAAATATGTATTATTATATTTACATGGCTCAGGAGAAACCAACAAACAGTTAGGCTCAGTTTAGCTGTTTATTTTCCTGGGCTGCAGAAGGGAGACAAAATCTATAACATTCACACTCCTGCCTGGATGGAATTGCTGTGGCAGGGATAAGGCATGCAAGGCTTGTAGGAAAGGCCGGAGAAATCAGCCTTTGAAAGGAGAATAGTGTTACTGGGCATCTAAATCTACCAGGGCTTGGGTTTTTGTTTTTGGGTTTTTTTGCCCTGGTACTAAAACTGAATGTATGTGTTTTGTTTCAAATCCGATTTAGCATTTGGAAATAAAAGTGTTTTGAATCTCATTCTCACTTGTGAAATCTGGAAACAAATCTGTGGGGTCGGTTCTCATCTGTGAGCCAGAGTAGGAGGATACAGTCTGGAAGTTCACTGACAGCAGTCTCTCTGTTCAGTTCTGCAGGTAAGGTGCTGTGCTGTTCTGTGCTAAGTCGCTTCAGTCGTGTCTGACTCTTTGCAACCCTATGGACTGTAGCCTGCCAGGCTCCTCTGTCCATGGGATTCTCCAGGTAAGAATGCTGGAGTGGGTTGCCATGCCCTCCTCAAGGGAATCTTCCCAACCCAGGGATTGAATCCACATCTCTTATGTCTCCTGCATTGGAGACATAAGAGGCAGGTTCTTTACCATTAGCACCATCTGGGAAGCCCCCTAGGTGAGATGCTACCTGTTATTAGTACCTCTCAAGCAACAGGGCAGGGAAGCCTGGCGTGCTGCAGTCCCTGGGGTCACAAGCAGTCAGACACGACTAAGCAACTGAACAACGACAAGCAGCAGGATGAAGATCTGACATACAGAGTTAGCTCCTGGCAGCTGTCCTGCAGACCACGGTAGACATCCACAGAGGCAGAAGGACACACTTTTCCCATTTCAGCGACACTGAAACTTGTTCAGATCCAGACTCTGCTCAGAGCCCTTGACATTCCTAATGTTCAAATGACAGGCTCCCAAACCGCTGGGCAGTTTCTCAATACTACCATAGTCTATAGCTTTGGTCATTTTCATACTCATTAGAGTTCTTAAGAAGGTAAAATCAAGGACCCAAAGTGAATCATCAATGATTATTTAATTGGCATTGTGTGATTAAAAGGTGATTTGTGATAGTTACTCTTGGAATTATTTTCTTTGTTCATGTGTTTGTTTAAATTCTTAGGAAATATATGTCATTATTTTCCCTTTCATTAAAAGAAGTGCAAAATAACTATGAAATCACTTCCACTCTAGACCAGAAAAGGTCTCTTTCACCTGTTTGTATTTTTCATGTCACTAAGCAAAATTCAAACATTTCCCCAAAGAAACTGCTAATGGAAGCTTATGACTTTGTTCTTCATAGTAAATGATAAATCTGATACCAATGAAATTCATCAACCACTTTTTATCTTTTATATGCAGGCTATATCTTTTATATAGGCTGTATTTTGTCACCCTGCTTATTTAACTTATATGTAGAGTACATCATGTGAAATTCTGGGCTGGATGAAGCACAAGCTGGAATCAAGATTGCCAGGAGAAATATCAATAACCTCAGATATGCAGATGACACCACACTTATGGCAGAAAGAGAAGAAGAACTAAAGAGCTTCTTGAGGAAAGTGAAAGAGGAAAGTGAAATAGTTGGCTTAAAACTCAACATTCAGAGAACTAAGATCATGGCATCCAGTCCCATCACCTCATGGCAAATAGATCGGGAAACAATGGAAACAGTGTCAGACTTTATTTTGGGGGGCTCCAAAATCACTGCAGATGGTGACTAAAGCCATGAAATTAAAAGATGCTTGCCCCTTGGAAGAAAAGTTATGACCAACCTAGACAGCATATTAAAAAGCAGAGACATTACTTTGCCAACAAAGGTCCATCTAGTCAAGGCTATGGTTTTTCCAGTAGCCATGTATGGATGTGAGAGTTGGACTATAAAGAAAGCTGAGCACCACATAATTGATGCTTTTGAACTGTGGTGTTGGAGAAGACTCTTGACAGTCCCTTGGACAGCAAGGAGATCCAACCAGTCCATCCTAAAGGAGATCAATACTGAGTATTCATTGGAAGGACTGATGCCGAAGCTGAAACTCCAATACTTTGGCCACCTGATGTGAAGAACTGACTCATTGGAAAAGACCCTTATGCTGGGAAAGATTGAAGGTGGAAAGAGAGGAGGATGACAGAGGATGAGATGGTTGGGTGGCATCACCAACTCGAAGGAAATGAGTTAGAGTAGGCTATGAGAGTTGGTGATGGACAGGGAAGCCTGGCATGCTGCAGTCCATGGGGTTGCAAAGAGTTGGACATGACTGAGTGACTAAACTGAACTGAACTGAATATGCAGCCCATATTACATCAGGAGAGGAGTTTGATACTGTTCCTGTTGTTGCTTGCCTATCCTACTAGGCTTGGCAATTTACAGATGTAAACTCTTCTTACTCCAAACATACAGAGTTAATATAATTATTCTCAGTATGAGATGAGAAGACTAGGGCTTAGAGAAATTAGATAGTTGCCCAGGTTCCCATAACTAGTGAGTGTTAGTCAGAAATGTGTTTCTGGACAGTCTGACTCTCTACATTAACTTGGGTTCCACTTTACTCCTTAACCAACATCTCTTAATCAACTTTACTGAGTGCCCTAAAAAGCAAATGGATTTGACTCAAAAGCAAAAAGATTTGACTCAATAAGCAAATGTACATTTGGTTACTTATTTTATTTTTCTCAATGTACATTAAGTCCAGAATATATATTAAGTCACAATTCAAGGTTATTTTCTTCATGAAAACTTCCTGAGTAAACTTGTTTACTCACTACTTGATAAATCTATTCCTCACTCCTCCTTTTCTCACTGAAATCTAAATTTCTTTTAAATTCTATAGATTTTAGTTGGCTACATACACTATGTCTTCTTAAAAGAAGTGATACTTATTTCTTTAAGTGGTGAAAGGTTTTAGTAGTGGAAAAAAAAAAAAAGAAGCAGCAGCAGCTTGTTCCATGCCTTCAGAAAGACACTGTAAGGAAGGAAAGTAGGTGCCAGATGTGCCAAAATGCTAGACAGTTTGGAGTTCAAGTTGAGGCAGAGAAACAGAGAGCGTAGTAGCTTAGCTGGTAAAGAATCTGCCTGCAATGCAGGAGACCCTGGTTTGATTCCTAGGTCAGGAGGATCCCCCGGAGAAGGGATAGGCTACCCTGGTGGCTCAGCTGGTAAAGAATCTGCCTGCATTGTGGGAGACCTGGGTTTGATCCCTGGGTTGGGAAGATCCCCTGGAAAAGGGACAGGCTACCTAGTCCAATGCTAGCCTGGAAAATTCCATGGACTATATAGTCCGTGGAGTGGACTTTCACTTTCTTTCAGATAGGTCAAAAGTGGTAGTCAGACTTCATGTATTTGATCAAAAAAATGGTGAGTAAAGTGGTGGATTGACAGAGCTTAGGAAGTAAAGATATAAAATAACCCAGTAAACACATTTCTTGAAATCTAGCCTAAAAAAAAAAAAAAAACCCCATGATGGAAAAGTTAAGTGTAGGAAGATATTCACAATAGCAAAAGTTTAAAAACATTGGAGCTATCCAAATTTGGGGAAATAAATGATTAAATGCGAACATACATACTGTGAAATATTATTACAGTTACTAAAAGTGGTAATAAAAAGTGAATAAATTTCATGTGTCATTACACTCACTGTTACTAATCTAGGTGAAACATATATACAGATGAATAAAGATTAGAAAAGAATGCATAGAAACTTTCAAAGTTTCAAAGAAACTTTAACAAGTATTACTTTTGAAATTTTTTTCCTCAATTGTCCAAAGTTTCTGTAGCATTTGCTACGTAATATATTACATCAGATCGGATCATTTGCTCAGTCGTGTCTGACTCTTTGCGACCCCATGAATCGCAGCACGCCAGGCCTCCCTGTCCATCACCAACTCTCGGAGTTCACCCAGACTCACGTCCATCGAGTCAGTGATGCCATCCAGCCATCCCATCCTCTGTCGTCCCCTTCTCCTCTTGCCCCCAATCCCTCCCAGCATCAGAGTCTTTTCCAATGAGTCAACTCTTCGCATGAGGTGGCCAAAGTACTGGAGTTTCAGCTTTAGCATCATTCCTTCCAAAGAATCCCAGGGCTGATCTCCTTCAGAATGGACTGGTTGGATCTCCTTGCAGTCCAAGGGACTCTCAAGAGTCTTCTCCAACACCACAGTTCAAAAGCATCAATTCTTCAGCGCTCAGCCTTCTTCACAGTCCGGCTCTCACATCCATACATGACCACAGGAAAAACCATAGCCTTGACTAGACGAACCTTTGTTGGCCAAGTAATGTCTCTGCTTTTGAATATGCTATCTAGGTTGGTCATAACTTTCCTTCCAAGGAGTAAGCGTCTTTTAATTTCATGGCTGCAGTCACCATCTGTAGTGATTTTGGAGCCCAGAAAAATGAAGTCTGACACTGTTTCCACTGTTTCCCCATTTATTTCCCATGAAGTGATGGGACTGGATGCCATGATCTTCGTTTTCTGAATGTTGAGTTTTAAGCCAACTTTTTCACTCTCCACTTTCACTTTCATCAAGAGGCTTTTTAGTTCCTCTTCACTTTCTGCCATAAGGGTGGTGTCGTCTGCATATCTGAGGTTATTGATATTTCTCCCGGCAATCTTGATTCCAGCTTGTGCTTCTTCCAGTCCAGCGTTTCTCATGATGTACTCTGCATATAAGTTAAATAAACAGGGTGACAATATACAGCCTTGACGAACTCCTTTTCCTATTTGGAACCAGTCTGTTGTTTCATGTCCAGTTCTAACTGTTGCTTCCTGACCTGCATACAGGTTTCTCAAGAGGCAGATCAGGTGGTCTGGTATTCCCATCTCTTTCAGAATTTTCCACAGTTTCTTGTGATCCACACAGTCAAAGGCGTTGGCATAGTCAATCAAGCAGAAATAGATGCTTTTCTGGAACTCTCTTGCTTTTTCCATGATCCAGTGGATGTTGGCAATTTGATCTCTGGTTCCTCTGCCCTTTCTAAAACCAGCTTGAACATCAGGAAGTTCACGGTTCACATATTGCTGAAGCCTGGCTTGGAGAATTTTGAGCATTACTTTACCAGCGTGTGAGATGAGTGCAATTGTGTGGTAGTTTGAGCATTCTTTGGCATTGCCTTTCTTAGGGATTGGAATGAAAACTGGCCTTTTCCAGTCCTGTGGCCACTGCTGAGTTTTCCAAATTTGCTGGCATATTGAGTGCAGCACTTTCATAGCGTCATCTTTCAGGATTTGGAATAGCTCAACTGGAATTCCATCACCTCCACTAGCTTTGTTCGTAGTGATGCTTTCTAAGGCCCACTTGACTTCACATTCCAGGATGTCTGGCTCTGGGTCAGTGATCACACCATCATGATTATCTGGGTCGTGAAGATCTTTTTTGTATAGTTCTTCTGTGTATTCTTGCCACCTCTTCTTAATATCTTCTGCTTCTGTTAGGTCCATACCATACAATATAATAAATAATGATATATTTACTATACATACCCAGTGACAAGCAGTTATGTGTATGGCAACATTCAGGATTTTTCTCTATAGTATTTCTATAGCACCACTATTGAAAAAGGGTATTTAATATGCAGATTTATAGAAATCAATAAATTGATTATACATTTTAAAGTGATATTTTAATTATTTTCCTCTTTTTCTTAACTTCTCCCTCCACTTTCCTCTGTCATTTTCCTATCCCACTCCAATAATCTAAAATATCCACCAATGAAATTCCAGTGGCTTAACACAATAAAAATTTGTCACTTATTTCAAATCCGAGGAAGGTTAAGGTCATCCTCTTCCCATTTTTAACTATACCATCTGAAACATATGACCTTTAAAATCACTATGGGGCTTTCCAGGTGGTGCTAGTGGTCAAGAACCTGCCTGCCAATGCAGGAGATGTAATAGATGTGGGTTTGATCCCTGGGTCGGGAAGATCCCATTGAGAAGGGTATGGCAACACACTCCAGTATTCTTGCCTGGAGAATTCCATGTACAGAGGAACCTGGCGGGCTATAGTCCATAAGGTTGCACTGATTCAGACACGGTTGAAGTGACAGCCTGCACGCATACAAGAGGTGTTTTAAGCTATTTTGGCCTGAAAGTGACACACAAATTCTACTCATGGACCATCAGCAAGTTCTACTCACGGACCATCAGCTGAACTACATAGGGAGGCTGGTGGGCTGCTATCTATGGGGTTGCGCAGAGCCGGACACGACTGAAGTGGCATAGCAGCAGCAGCAGCAGCTGACCTGTAAAAGAGGCTGCAAAATCAAGGCAGCTCATGGAGCATATAGTGAGCACTGTCATTGTGACAAATAGTCCCTTTACTCCTTCCTTTCCATAGTCAATGTCTTCTCAAAAGAGACAACCCAAAGTCCTGTTCATGGGGCTGCCTCCATCTCAGAGTCCAGGATGTAGATTAGCATCTCCATCAAGACTAGAGAACTTTGAACTAAATACCCAAGAGATCATCACACGCCCAGTCTCCTGCTCAAAATGTCAATAAATAATGTTGGAACATTAAACACCCCCATTCTGAAAGAGAAGAGTAGAAGATACAGAGCAGTCACTGGTTCATAGTAATTCTGAAGTCCTCTGGGCAGACCACATAAAGGCTTCTCAGCTGACACAGGGATGTGTATGTAGGACAGCACCTTAGGCAGTCCCAAGTCTGCTCTCTGAAAGAATTTTCACTCTCCACTGTTCTCAGCAACCTTTCTCCCATCTGAAAGTTCTTTTTTGAACATCCTCCTTGTCCACACCTGGAAAAGTCATTTAGGGAATATACTGTCCTTGGAACTGTATACCTTTCTCAGTCTATTTTCTGCTCGCAGAAGTTGAGGTCCCAAGGGCCTACTTTTTTTTTTTAACAGATTTATTGAGATATAATTGATATATAAGTTGCCCTTATTTAAAATATAATTTGATAGATTTTTGTATATATATATATAGAAACCGTCATATTCAGATAATAAACATATCCATCACATATCAAAATTCTTCAAGTCCTTAGAATTCTTTCCACCTTCCTTTTTGCCTCCGCCCCCACTTATCCTTAAGTAATAACTGATCTGCTTTCTAGATCATTTCATTTTCTCAAACTTTTTATTCATGGATGCACACAGTATATACTTTTTTCCTTTTTGGTCTGTCTGATTTTACTCAGCATGATTATTTCAATATTCAATATTATTCATATTTCAATATGAATATTGAATAATCCATACTGAGTAGCAAGCCTGAACATCTTATTTCTTCTTATTACTGAGTAGCATTTCATCATATGCTATAATTTATCTTTTCCCCTGTTAATAGATGATATGTGGGTTGTTTCTAGTTTTCAAATATGGCCAGTACAGCTGCTATGACACTCAAGAACAAGTCTTTGTACGTGAATATAAATTTGTTTTGCTTAAATACCTGAGTAGAATGACTAGGTCATATGGTTGCTCTACTTTTTAAGTTTCAAAATCCCACCAAACTATTTTCCAAATTGTGTACATGCGTTCATTTGTGTCCAACTCTTTGTGACCCAATGAACTGTAGCCCTCCAGGCTCCTCTGTCAATGGGATTCTTCAGGAAAGAATACTAGAATGGGGTGCCATTTCCTACTCCTGGGAGGTCTTTCTGACCCAGGGATCGAACCCACATCTCTTACATCTCCTGAACTGGGCAGATGGGTTCTTTCCCACTAGTTGCACCCGGGAAGTCCAAGTCATTGCACCATTTTATATTCCACCAGCAGTTTATGAGAGTTTCAATTTCTCTACAACACTTAGTATGGTCAGGTGTGTAGCATGAACTTCTTGTAGCTTGGACTCTTATTTCAAAAATGATCAATGACTTTCAACTCCTTTTTGTGTACGTATTTGCCATCAGTATCTATCCTTTGGTGAAATGTCAGGTATACTCTTTTGACCTTTTCTAATTGGGCTATTTGTTTTCCTATTGAATCTGGAGAGTTTATTCTATATTCTGGATATAAATAGTTTATCAGATATGTGATTTTCAGTCATTTTTGCTCAAGCAGAGACATGTCTTTTCATAAGACATGTAAGTATCTTTCAAAGAGCAGAAATTCTTAATTTTGATGAAGTCCAATTTATTCATTTTATTCTTTTGTGGATCATGCTTTTGATATTATAGCTAATAAATCTTTTCCTAAGGTAAGATCATAAAGTTTCCATGAGTGGTTTCAATTGCAGGTTTTATAGTTTTAGGTGTTACATTTAGGTCTATGACCAATTTGAGTGATTTTAATATGTATATGGTACAAGATCACTGCAGATGGTGACTGTAGCCATGAAATTAAAAGACACTTGCTCCCTGGAAGAAAAGCTATGACAAACCTAGATAGCATATTAAAGATCAGAGACATTACTTTGCCGACAAAGGTCTGTCTAATCAAAGCTATGGTTTTTCCAGTAGTCGTGTATGGATGTGAGAGTTGGGTCATTAAGAACACTGTGCGCCAAAGAATTGATGCTTTTAAACTGTGGTGTTGGAGAAGACTCTTGAGAGTCCCTTGGACTGCAAGGAGATCCAACCAGTTCATCCTAAAGGAAATCAGTCCTGAATATTCCTTGGAACTACTGATGCTGAAGCTGAAACTCCAATACTCTGGCCACCTGATGCGAAGAACTGACTCCTTGGAAAAGACCCTGATAATGGGAAGGATTGAAGGCGGGAAGAGAAGGGGACAATGGAGGATGAGATGACTGGATGGCATCACTGACTCAATGGACATGAGTTTGAGCAAGCTCCAGGAGATGGTGAGGGACAGGAGGCCTGATGTCCATGGGGTCACAAAGAGTCAGATACAATTGAATGACTAAGCACAGCACAGTTATAGCACAGCTCACTGAAGCTCTGTTCATCCTTTTTTCAATAACTTTTTTCACTTTTTGTGATTCATTTTGAATAGTTTCTATGAGTGCTTTTTATTTACTTTTTATTTTATTTTTTAACTTTACAATATTCTATTGGTTTTGCCATATATCAAAATGAATCCACCACAAGTATACATGTGTTCCCCATCCTGAACCCTCCTCCCTCCTCCCTCCCCGTACCATCCCTCTGGGTCGTCCCAGTGTACCAGCCCCAAGCATCCTGTATCATGCATCGAACCTGGACTGGCGACTCGTTTCATATATGATATTATACATGTTTCAATGCCATTCTCCCAAATCATGCCACCCTCTCCCTCTCCCACAGAGTCCAAAAGACTGTTCTATACATCTGTGTCTCTTTTGCTGTCTTGTGGGTGATGGAATTCCAGTTGAATTATTCCAAATCCTGAAAGATGATGCTGTGAAAGTGCTGCACTCAATATGCCAGCAAATTTGGAAAACTCAGCAGTGGCCACAAGACTGGAAAAGGTCAGTTTTCATTCCAATCCCAAAGAAAGACAATGCCAAAGAATGCTCAAACTACCGCACAATTGCACTCATCTCACACGCTAGTAAAGTAATGCTCAAAATTCTCCAAGCCAGGCTTCAGCAATATGTGAACCGTGAACTTCCTGATGTTCAAGCTGGTTTTAGAAAAGGCAGAGGAACCAGAGATCAAATTGCCAACATCCGCTGGATCATGGAAAAAGCAAGAGAGTTCCAGAAAAGCATCTATTTCTGCTTGATTGACTATGCCAAAGCCTTTGACTGTGTGGATCACAAGAAACTGTGGAAAATTCTGAAAGAGATGGGAATACCAGACCACCTGATCTGCCTCTTGAGAAACCTGTATGCAGGTCAGGAAGCAACAGTTAGAACTGGACATGAAACAACAGACTGGTTCCAAATAGGAAAAGGAGTTCGTCAAGGCTGTATACTGTCATCCTGTTTATTTAACTTATATGCTGAGTACATCATGAGAAATGCTGGACTGGAAGAAACACAAGCTGGAATCAAGATTGCTGGGAGAAATATCAATGACCTCAGATATGCAGATGACACCACCCTTATGGCAGAAAGTGAAGAGGAACTCAAAGACCTCTTGATGAAAGTGAAAGTGGAGAGTGAAAAAGTTGGCTTAAAACTCAACATTCAGAAAACGAAGATCATGGCATCCGGTCCACCACCTGATGGGAAATAGATGGGGAAACAGTGGAAACAGTGTCAGACTTTATTTTTCTGGGCTCCAAAATCTCTACAGATGGTGACTGCAGCCATGAAATTAAAAGACGCTTACTCCTTGGAAGGAAAGTTATGACCAACCTAGATAGCATATTCAAAAGCAGAGACATTACTTTGCCAACAAAGGTTCGTCTAGTCAAGGCTATGGTTTTTCCTGTGGTCATGTATGGATGTGAGAGTTGGACTGTGAAGAAGGCTGAGCACCGAAGAATTGATGCTTTTGAACTGTGGTGTTGGAGAAGACTCTTGAGAGTCCCTTGGACTGCAACGAGATCCAACCAGTCCATTCTGAAGGAGATCAGCCCTGGGATTTCTTTGGAAGGAATGATGCTGAAGCTGAAACTCCAATACTTTGGCCACCTCATGCGAAGAGTTGACTCATTGGAAAAGACTCTGATGCTGGGAGGGATTGGGGGCAGGAGGAAAAGGGGACAACAGAGGATGGGATGGCTGGATGGCATCACTGACTCGATGGACGTGAGTCTGAGTGAACTCCGAGAGTTGGTGATGGACAGGGAGGCTTGGTGTGTTGCGATTCATGGGGTCGCAAAGAGTTGGACACGACTGAGTGACTGATCTGATCTGATACAGGGTTATTGTTACCAACTATCTAAATTCCATATATATGGGTTAGTATACTGTATTGGTGTTTGTCTTTCTGGCTTACTTCACTCTGTATAATAGGCTCCAGTTTCGTATGTCCATCAGCAGATGAATGGATAAGAAAACTGTGGTACATATATACAATGGAGTATTACTCAGCCATCAAAAAGAATACATTTGAATCAGTTCTATGAGTGCTTTTTAATTCACTAATCTTTTCCTCTGCATTGTCTAATCTACTTTCAATTCTGTCCAGTGTATTTTTCATTTTTGACATTGTAATTTTCATTTTTAGAAGTTCCGTTTAGTTCTCTCTTATATCTTCCATTATTTGTTTTACATATTCAAGTTATTCTCTAGCTTCCTGAACATCTAAATGCACTTATAATTTTTTAATAATTTATTTTCTTGATATATAATTGATCTATAATGTATTAGTTTCAGGTGTACAGCAAAGTGATTCAGATAGATATATACACTCTTTTTCATATTCTTTTCCTATAATTGTTTTAATATCCTTGCCTACTAATTCTGTCATTTGTATCATTTATAATTTTATTTTGATCACTTGATTTTTTTCCATATTATCAGTTTTTATTTTCTGCAGGCTTGTTAATTTCTTATTGGATGCCAGACATTGTGAATTTGACTTTGTTGATGGCTAGGGAGTTCTTTTGTTTATTTGTTTTCCTGTAAATATTTTTGAACTTTATTCTGAGATGTTATTAAATTATTTGGGAACACTTGGATCCTTTGGATCTTGCTTTAAAGTTCTGTTAGACATAGTGATGTTGAGTCAGTGACTAATTTTTCCTTACCTTGAGGGAAAAAAAATTCCTTCTCAGTACTCTGATCAAAGATCTATACATTATGATTTTTTTCTCACTCTTGCTTGCAGGATTGTTCCTTCTAATCCTTTTAGAGGCTTTCCCCTCAGTCTTGGGTATTTCATTGTACATATATGTTGATCATTAATTAGCTCAATATTTGAGAAGAACCCTCTACAGATATCCAGAATTTTCTCATTGTGCAGCTCTCTTCGCTCTGATACTCTGCCTGCAAAATCTAGTCATGTTTTTTTACCACCCAGGCTCCCATCTCTATCTTCTCAACTCAGGGAGAACACTCCATCTATAACTCCCCCAGTCTGTATCCTGATTGGAAAGTTTTTCTGGGCGTTAAGCTGGAACTGTAGGGCTCACCTACTTTGTCTACCATCTCTCAAAGATCATTTTTCTTCATTGTGTCATGCCTGATATATTGAAAATCAATTTTTATATGTTGTCTTGGTTTCTTGGTTGTTTTTATGTGGGATGGTAATTTATTTTGATGGTAAGTGGAAGTCTCCATATCTTGGACAAAATCTGACAGTGGTCTAAACTACTGGTTTCTTTGGCAATGTAATTCCTTAAAATCTTGATTGTCTCAACGCTTAAGAAATGTAGGAGGCTTCTCATCTACTAGCTCAGTTCCATGTGCCAGTTACCACACCCTAAATCTTACTGAGGCATAGTTTTCAGATCTGCTTTATGTCTTTGCTTTCTTATCTCTACACTTGTCTTTCTCAACTTAATAATAGCCACCTGAAGGCTTTTAGGCTCAGAAGTGAGAAATCTGAAAGTGACCACTTGTGCCAACAAGAAGGTTTTATGGGACACTTACTCTTAAACTTTTTTTCTATCTTATACTTTTTGAGGTTGATAAGTAATCAGTTTTTCCAACCCTGCATGATCCCAAATTTCTCACCTCTGTAATCCTTGTAACTTCTGCTTGAAAATTGGCCATTTTCCCCCACCCTGAGTTCACTTTCTTATAAGATTTTGATGAAAGCAATCAGCAGTAGTCAATATTCACTGCTAATTGTTGTCTTTTCTAATCTCTTCTGCTATGCATGTGGTCTAGCCTAATACCCAAGTTACCCCAAACGATAATTTTATCTTTACTTTTTCTTGGGGGTGGAGGTGGGGCTCTGAATAACATCAATTCTTTCTTTCCTCTGATGTCAGTTTTCTCACTGTCTGCTTCACACTAAAATGAAACATATATTTTAGATTTTTTAATTTCAGCAATATCTCATTTGAAAATATTAATCTCTGGATTGCGATAATTAATGTAGCTGCCATAAGAGAAACATTTCAAAGACTTAACAAAATAAGTTTAATTTTCCTCATGCAAAGTTTAATGTAGATTGGCAGTATTTCTCAGACTTGCTATGCCATCTGGCACATGTAGCCTCCAAGTTTTCCAAAGCAAGGGAAGGGAGAATGGCAGGAAACAAATCATTTCTTAACTGCCTCATTTTTTTTCCTCTCAGTTCATTGATCAGAGCTTGCCATGTGGCTCCAACTTAGCTCCAAAGATAGGAAATGTTGGGAACTATAAGGAAATAATTGGGAGAAACAAGGGAGACATAATAATTAACTAACTCTTCAACAGGATACTAATAACTTTGTATGGTGCCATTCACATTTGCTCTGTAGTCACATCCTTCTATGTATAAATGTAACTATGTAGATAATATACTATATACATATAATCTTATCATTGCATATAAATACATACATATATATATACACATATAATCTCATCGTTTTCTAAAAAATGGGCTCACGTTTATATACTATTTTTGTCTTTCTTTTTATTTAGAAATATCTACCGGAAATCTCTCCAAGTTATCTTCTAGACCTCCATTTTCATTCTTTTTAATGATTCCATAATATTCCCTGGTGTAGCTGTACCATAAGTTACTCTTTCTATACTGAGGTATATTTACTTTATTAGCTTATTCTTGTCAATATCAACTGTGTTTTAATGTTGTTGCTGTTCAGTTGCTTAGTTGTGTCCAACTCTTTGTGACCCCATGGACTGCATGCCAGGCTTCCCTGTCCATCACCAAGTCCTGGAGCTTGCTCAAACTCATGTCCATTAAGTTGGTGATGCCATATATGTTTTAATATATCTAATCAAATAAAATTCTTTTTTAGAAATGAATGGCTTTTCCCCTTCTATGGGATAGCTATTAAAGAGTAGAATTTACTGGGTTAAAATTTATGTGTTTTGTTAACTTTAATATTTTGCCAGATTGGTGGTCATAAAGGCTGAAAATATTCATGTTTTCACCAGCAATATATGAGAACTCATATCTCCATAAATGTGATAATAGATGTTTCAATACTCTTTATTTCTGTAAGTTTAATGGGAAGTAAAGGGAATTATGAAAATGCAAATTAAAGTAAGGATATCTTCATATATTGGTTGGCCTCTTCATATCCTTTGCTATTAAGATTCACATCCCATTTTTGTCAATTAGTAGGAAGATTCCATCATTATAGTAAACATCTAGTGATCTTCTGAATTGCAAATATTTTTTCCAAATCAATGTTTAAAATGCTTTGGGTATATTTCTAAATAACAAAATATTTAATATTAAAACATGTGATACATGACATTTTGTCATTCAAAATATTTAAAGTAATTTAAAATTAGAACTGTATATTAAAAATAAAAGTTTAATTTTCATATTATCAAAAGTCTTTTATACTGCTGAGTCTGTCCTGCTCCTGGATTGTACTTATTGTGTACTGGATTTTCTTGTCTTATTTTATTTTTTACTTATTTAAGGTTTTAACCCATATGGAATTAATTTTTTCTATAAAATAGGGTTCAGTTTTATTTTTTCAGATGGGTGCCTTTCTGTGCCAGCACTATTTATTAAATAATTCATTATTTTCTCTCTTTTCATATATCAAATCTTATATTTTCTGGGATTGTTTATTTTTTTCTACTGATCTATTTGTTTCTTCCTATGCCTATAACAATACTAATGCAATTTCAACTGTTTACTTGTAATATTCTGATAGTAAGGCAAGTCCCTACCACTATCCATCTTTATCAAAATTTATTTGGCTCTTCTCAAAAATGTTTGCTTCCTTGTAAACTTTGAAGTCTTTTCACTTTCCCCAAATCTCTGTAAGGATTAAAAATGAGATTACTTTAAATGTAAACAATAATTTTAAAGTTTGTGGTTTTATTATATCAGATATTTTCATCAAAGAATGTGGAAAACTTTTCAAAAAATGGTTAGATAAAAATTAGTTATGAACACATCTGTTTCTGGTACTGTTTTTGATGGTAAATCTTTAATCTTTTGACAGTCTCTTCTGTGGTGATTAATCATTGCAGTTTTCCTGGATCATCTTTGGTAATTTAATTTTATTAGGAAATTATTATTTTCTAACTTCTCCAAATTTGTTGCTAAAAAGTTTTATGTAATACTCTTTTATAATTTTTCATCTTTTATGAATCCATGATGCCGCTTTTAAAATTCCTGCAGTTTTGTGAGAGTTTTTAATCACATCACTATTTTTTTCTTTTTAAAAAATCTGTTAGGTTTATGTCTTTCCCCATCAGTCCTTTAATTGAAGATTAGACCTTTATTTGAACTTGAAGGAATCTAATATTTTTTTACTGCTTCACTTCCTTTTGTGATCTCTTCTTTCAGAACTTCCATTATTTACAAGTGAGGCTCCTGCTCTGTCCCCCAAGTTTCTCCATGATTTCCATATTTTTGAAATATTATGTTGTGCCTTGAGATATTACTTTTGTTTGCTATCTTGGGCCACTACTTTGAGTCTAGGTGGTAACCAACAATTCTACCAACTTATTTACTGAAATGCTTAGCTAAAAAATTACGATTTCACATACAGAAGATATTTTGGAGTTGCATTTGAAGCTTTATGAATTGCGTTCTATCTCCTTAAGCAGCTGTGTGGGGAGTTTCATGCATTATTGTCTACCTTCTTTTTGTAGACTGTTGGGCTCTCGTCAACTGATCGCTTTTCTTTATGAGCCCATTGACTAGTTGTTGGACCATCTCAAGTTGACTATAAGCTCTTGAATTGTGCAAGGTGAAACAGACTTTACAAACAAGAAGCTGACTCTTATTGAAGGACTGAATGAAAACCTTCTTGCTTTCTAGCCTCCATCTCGTCTAATCCCAGGTATAATGAGAGTTCAACCATTGTTTTGCTTCTCCTTAGCCTTTTGAAGACAGAAGACTAAGTACCTTCAGTGGAACTCATGCCAAACTTCTTCCATCCTGTTTTAGAACCAGGTACTTTCCCGGTTTCTCAATCTTCATCTTGGAGATCTCCAGGCTCTCCAAGACCATATAGAAGAAGGCCCTATACAACATTTTTTCTCTTGGTGTCCCATAGAACTTAGGTTTCATTAGAACATGAGTGTATACCAAACAGCTTCAGAGGTCTGGAGACTCAAAAAGCAGACTAGACCAAAGTTGAAATAAAAGGGAGGGGGGTGAAATATACATTCTGGTTACCACTTTCCTAGAAACTTCCCACTATTTTCTATAGAAATTATGGAAAACGGGAGAACACAGTAGCAGAGTGATGACTGTGGAAAACAAGGCACTCCAATTATTGCCGACTGGGAAGGCAGACACTGTGTTGCTACATCTTTCCATTTTTTTTCAAAGCAATCATAAATCCAGAATTTTATGTGCATGTGTGTGTGCTAAGTTGCTTCAGTAATGTCCCACTCTTTGTGACCCCATGGATTATAGCCTGCCAGGCTCGTCTGTCCATGGGATTCTCCAGGCAAGAATACTGGAGTGGGTCGCCATGCCCTTCTGCAGGGGATCTTCATCTTCCCATTTCAAAATATCAATGATTTGTTAAATCTTGTGGTTTTTGTTAATTCTTTGTGAGCTAAAACAAGTATGTCTGTAAGTAGAATTTAGTCTATAGGGTCCTAAGTTAGGATCTGTGGAGTAGATGTTACTCTGAGTGACAGGTGGACATCTCTAATGTTTAGGTTCTGTACAATGCAGGGAAACTATCATACTTTCTCTTTAGACAAGCTCCTTAGAGGTAGATCCACATTCTCTGTTTACTTTTGTATTTCCCAAGGTTCCAGGTGCAGCATAAAGTATGCACAGAACATTTCATGTATATTTATGAAACTAAAAGAGATAACTCTTGGTGCCATTGTCAGAAATTAATGGATCATTGTTCTAACTTTTATAAAAATAAACAGTACTGGAGTAAAAGGAGCTACTGATGTAACAGTTGAAGATATAAGAAGGATAAGGTATGGTATCATGAAAAACAAATTCCCTGAAATTCCTTTCAGCAGAGGTAAGTTGGATAGACAATTATGAGTGTTCTACAAGAGAAGAATATTTTCAAAATCTCAAGTGTCCATCTTTTCCATAGCAAAGAGTTAGCTGAACAATGCTTAATGAATGAGGAAGACAGAAAGTTCTGTCCCAACCACGTAAATTTTAAGATTTCATACAATCACCTTAATGCAAAGCTTTGTCTAGTAAGGTAATATCAGGGTGAACTCAATGCAATGGATTTTTATTATTTTTCTATTTGCCATGCCCCTCTATGAGACCTTGGTAAGGAAAAAGATACAATAAAACCATTGTCCTATATTACAGAAGCATGGGGTCTGAATATTATAATGCTGAAGAAATGATTATCTGAAATGAGAACTGAAACATGATTTCAAAATTGAAGGGAGAAAGGTCCAAAATTCAAGTTTTGAATTGCAAATCTATTTAATCTTTGATTGGGCTCTGATAGTCCATTCACCATAGTGTTGCTTCTATTAACCTGGGCCTCATTCCTAACTACAACCTGCTTTTGGAGTTTCTGGATGACATCAAGATGTGTGGGATTAATAGACAGTACCAGGCAAACTGTGTAACAATTGTGGCAAAAGAGTGTGTTCCCTCAGGAGCATGGCGAATAATTTCCTGGGTCAAAATATTAATGTCTAGACTTTCAAGGCTTCTATTATTATTCTGAGAAAAAAAAGCATAATTCTGTTGAGTCAACAGACTGTCCCGGATTTATCATTGAACCCATCTCATTTTACTCTCTAATCTTAAATTTCTTTGTTTCTCTCTGAGAAACTTGAGTTTCAAAACAGACTATTATTAACCTCAAAGATTATTGGGTCCACTTATACATGCTAGAAATATAATGTGTATAATAATACTACACATTTATTTATAATCTGTCTGCTTTCAAAGAAAGGATTTGAGGTGTGCTATTTAGAGTAAATGAAAGAGATTCAATCAGCCCTTTCTGTCTGGGAATTTGAGAATCTAAGTGTACCTAAAGAATGCCAAATATGGCAATTTTCTCCAGGACTGTCACATTGCCCTGCTTCCAAAGATATGACATCCAAAGAGTTCACAGCTGTGCTGTCATCACAAGTTTAAATTTGACACTGGTGATATCATAACCATGGAAAATAATTTTTTTAAAATATCACAGCTGAGTTTTTGGATTACTCAAATTGTCTTTAAAAAATAAGCTCCACAGAGTTTGATAGAGACTATACTGACATTAAAGGATGCTCAATGAAGGAAATTTACTTTATGAAGGAATCAGCTGTGTCAATGCTGTGCTAGCCATTCTACATCCAATATCTTATTTAACCTCATAATGACCCCACTGACTAAATATTATTATTATTCTTATTCCATACATCAGCAACAAAGTTCAAAGAGGTTAAATACCTTCTCCAAGATCACACAGCTGGTAAGTGACAGAATGAGGAAGCTTACTCATGTCTACCTGATTCCAAAGCTTCATGTGCTCTTTCCATTACAGCCGGAATGTTTGGAATTCAGATTAAATTCCATGTGGGGCCTGGATTAAAGATCTGCTCTGCGGCACCTCTCAGGAGTCAAGCAAAATAGAGGCAAATGAAAATGGTCAATTCACCTCCTTAACAAAGCATAACACACCACAGTAGCAAGGGACGGGATCTCACTATTAGGACAAAATCATGGAAGACTGAAAGCCTTTTTCTCAGTCATTTCCTCTCAGAGAAATCATGATAGATAAAAGTCTGCTATGAGTGTTTCTTCTTCATGCCCTTAAAAAAAACACAAAAAAACCTATTTCTCTAGAATACAGGAAAGGTTTATACATGAAATAAATTCATATTCAGGCCTTTTGTGAGTAATTGGATATGCCTTCTTAGGAGAGAAAAGATGGTCAACACATTTTTGGTATGTGGGAAGCAACAGGGATGAAAAGAAGAATGGAAATCCAGAAATGAGAGAGTATTGCCTGTTTATGCTATCTCTTGCTTAGGTCAAATCCTAAACATAATACTTGGGGGGAAAAGGAGAAAATAAGGTTCTGGTTTATCTTTCTTGGATAATCTAGAAGCTTGCAATGGGTCTGAAATTTGTAGCCATGTTTGTCTGAAGAAAGTCTGCCTGAAGACAATCAAGAATTTTTATTCTGTTCTAGTGATCACTAATAATTTATATCATTCTACAGGTCAAGAATTGCCATCAAGGTCTTTTCTGAGTTATTTGCTTTTATAATTTTCAGAATCCTATACATGAAAGGCACACTTTGAAAACTTAGATTTCTTCCCCCTTTCTTTGTGAATTTGATCTTTGATAGTCTTTATGTTTGAATCACAAATTATGGATTTGACTAACACTGGTCCTAGGTAGCAAATTATGCAAAACTATAAGGATACAAAAAGACTTAGTGATTTATTCTGTCGCATTGACTTTCCTGCTCAACTAAATATTAGAAAGTATAATGTAACTAAATATAGAATGTACCACAGAGCATAAGGGTTAAAAGACAGCCAAATTCCAAGCACTGCTTATAGTTGGCAACACACAAAGTTCCATTTTTAAACAACTTTCTTCAAAGCTTCTAAAAAATTATCCTGCTCTTTAGAAAGCACTGCCTAGCCCCCTCACATTGAGACAAGCCTATGGAGTTGGCAGCCATCTTGCACAGTGAAAGACAAAGTGTCTGGCTCTGAGCCAAGGAAAGCCAAAGTGATCAATATTACATTCTGAAAGCACCAATGGACCCTTTGTCCCAGGGCTAGCACTTCTGGGAGATGTGCCAGAAGATTCACGTGTGCACATATGTGCACACACGCACAGTAACACGATGATTCAGGAAATCCAGTCATATGGGAAGATCAAAAGCACAGCAGGGTATTCCTGTGACTCTGGCATTGGTCAGCAATACTTCAATGTCCACATCCAAATATGAAGGCAGCTTAAAGGGTCTACAGATGGAAGATAAACAGAAACTTGAAAAAATGTACTAAGGCAGCTTATTTTTACCCCGTTGTCCTTCCACCTACCATGAGCAGCTCTGGTGCATTGTCAATCACTCCCTCACAACACTTTGAAGTATGACTCCGTCCCTGAATCCTACAGAGTGGATGCCAGCCTGGCCTGATCTCACCTTTTTAAGCCTCTGCCCTTCAACACACTCACAAGTGTTTGGAACATATATTGGGGGTAGAAGGGAATATGATCTCAGCCCCAGGTCCAGACAGCTACTAGAACATGTCATGTGTCTGGCATTGAACAAGATCACATTGCAATTTAAAACTAACGAAATGACCTCAGTTTGGGGGAGAAAGGAAGAGGAAAGTTCATGTGGCTGATGAGAGAACAATGAAAAGATATCCACCCACCCCCCACACACAAAGACAATTTACCTAAAAATCAAGGTCATATTTGGGACCAGAAAAAAAAAATATCCAGTGGACATTAATAGAAAAACCTAATGAGGCATTTTTGCTACTGTTGTCCTTACAAATAAATTTTAAGAACACATTGAGCCAGGGAGGAAATTGGTATTCAATTTAGAACTTTTTCATACATTTAAAATCTGCCTCTCTCATCATGTTTGCAATTTTTACAGTCTTTGTTATGAATAGCTTCTCATCACATTTCTATGAGGGAGATCATCATAATTACAACCTTATGTTATGGGAGAGCAAAAAGAAGTGACTTGGCAAAGGTCATGTGGCAACGCAATGTCCTAGACAGGAAGGGAACTGATATATCTGGAAACCATTGTGAGTTGTGCATTCCAGTGTGCCTGGCAGAAAGTAAGGCTCAGGTTGCCCCAGCCAAAGTGTTGAGCTTATTCAGAAACATGAGTGCTTGATATGGATATGATGTCACCAAGAAGAAGAAATCAAACTTTTACTAGTAAAAAATTGAGCAAAATCATATTGGAAGCAAGTTCCAAAATTACTGTTACTGTTGGGAGTGTTGGGAGTAAGATAGGGAAAGGATGAACAGCCCTTAAATATTGGGCATTTGATTTAGCATTTAAATTGCTACAAAATCTGCTTTTAGCTAACAACATATCCTTTCTAAAAGTATTATATTAATTCATCTAAGGGTGGTATCTCTTTCATGAGATGTCCAGGGGGCTATTTCCTTGTGTTCTTGTATAGTCTTGTATAGTCCTCTTGGTGATGGGATGAACCAAAAATTTTATTCTAGGATGCTGCTTTGCAGTAGAAACTAGGTGTTTGAAAGTTTTACAAATAAAATATCATGAAGTTCATAATTCCTGAACAATGAATGAAGCTTTGCCCATTTTCTCAGAGGGTTCTTTGACTTTTTTAAATGTATAAGAGTTCTTAACACATTATAGATACCAATTCTTTGACAAGTATATGCCTTGCAAATAATTTATCTCTATTATGCCTCTTTATTCAATTGTTTATGTATAGTTGTATTTAATGGCATGCCCTGGCTCCATTCTTTAGGACAATTCCCTTACTACACAGTTAATGACCCAAAGGAAATTTTACAGCAATTTTGCTTTGCTTTCCTATCAACTCCATTCTTATTCAGTTTCAGATACAATTTGCTTCTGACCATTGGAGCTTCTTGCAACTTGCTCCATTTCCCTTCATTGGCCCCAAATCTGATCTGTTGTATGACATTTGAACTTAGATGTTTTGATATTCTGAAACTCCATGAAACACTTGCTGAGTACTCAACTGTAGTCAGCTCAGCTCCTTAGTTCCTTATTCAGATGTTCTGAATTTGTATAACTCATGTACCATGTTCTCATAATAGTAGATTCTTTGGTCTAACATTAAATTTCCTAACAAATAGTAAATCTTTTATCAACCTGATTTGTTTTCTTCAGGCATATATTACTACCCTAAATCATTTTGTCCGTGTCCAGAGTCAAAGGAATACTTTCGTTTCTTTATCATCTGTTTCATGCTCTCTATCCTCCTACAACTATGTAAGCTTCATGAGGTCAAGGATTTCATCTTTTCACCATGGTATTTTCAATATTTTTGGAATGAATGAATCTACATATTCTCTGCACAACCTCCAAATTTTGGAAAGCTCACTTTAGCACACTCTTTGCAACCCCATGGACTATATATTCCATGGAATTCTCCAGGCCAGAATACTGGAGTGGATAGCTGTTACCTTTTCCAGGGAATCTTCCCAACTCAGGGATTGAACCCAGGTTTCTTGAATGGCAGGCAGATTCTTTACTAGTGAGTCACTAGGGAAACCCAAGAATACTGGAGTGGGTAGCCTATCCCTTCTCCAGCAGATCTTCCAGACCCAGGAATCCAGCCAGGGTCTCCTGCATTGCAGGTGGATTCTTTACCAGCTGAGCTACCAGGGAAGCCCTTCTAATTAAAGTTCTATACTATTCTCATACTATAATATATAACTAGTTACTCTTAGCTAATCATTTTTGTTGTCATTTTATTCCCATGACACCTTTAATAAGTATGGAACTTTTAAAAACATGACTGCAAATTCTTTGATAATTTCTCCTATAAAGAAGTCAGATCTATGTCCCCTTCTCTTGATTTGGGTAAATTTGTGATGCATGAGACTTCTGGTTAAAAAAAGGCATGCAATTTCCACCTTGCTGCTGAAGCACTGCTCATGGAATCTTGAATCACCAAGTAAGAAGTTAAACAACCATGAGGCATCCATGCTATGAGGAAACCCACACCATATGGTCACAGGGTGGGGTTCCAGTTGACACTTCAAGTCCAGCCTTTGAGTTATTGCAAATGAGTTAACAGACACGTAAGAAGCCTCCAGATGTTTCTGTCCCCTAGCCATTCAAGTCACTCCCAGTCATTTGAGTTTCTCCAGCTGAGACCATTTATACCACGCAGCAGAGACAGGTCATATACACTGTGTTCTTTCTAAATGTCAAAGGATACCTGGATAAGAAGGATGATAAGAATTAATTCTTGAGGTCAAGAGTCTGGTATTTAGAGTAGATGGGTATGATAAACAACATCCTAAGTTAAGATTTCTAACCAAGGTGACGATTATTTGGATTTACCAGAAATTAAAACTCCATCCCAATAGATCAACTAACAAAGAAGAAATATTGCTTTCTATACTTCTTGGCTATTCTCGTACATCAGGAGGTATAGAAGAAAAATAAAGAATTTAAGACTCCAGAAGACTTAGGTATGCTTCTAAGATTTCTAATTTAAATAATGCATCCTGGAAGAGCACCATATCATGACCTGATAATGACATGACAATGCCCTCCAGTCTCAAAGCACTCTAGAGCTTGTACAATGTAGACCCAAGACTTCATTATAGAGGCTTACTGCTTATAAACACCAAAATTCCAAGCAAAGACTCTTAATATATAAATGAATAAAGAGTCAAAAGAAATGAAACCAATATCTGGGGTTTTCTGCTACCTATCTGGCTTTTTCTTCTAAGTGTTCTGTAGGACACCGCTTCTTCTTGGCTATTCCAAGCATGATTCTAAGCCTCTGTTCATCTCTATTTCACTCACATTAGTGTCTTAATCTATTCAATAAATAATTGTTGAATATTTATTAAGTGCCAGACCCTGGTACTAAGAAAAAGGAAAAGAGATAAAAGGAAATATTTCTACCCCAAAGAAGTATATAATTTACTGAAGATAGAGAAATACTACTTAAAATTTAATAATACTGTAAGATAATAGCTATAAGTGGCATATGCACAAAGTTAAGTGGTATTTTAAGGGAAGCACCTGACTTTATATACGTCCAGCAAGGTTCATCAGAGGACACAACATTAAAGCTGAGATTTAAATGGTTAAAGCAGTTTGCAAAGGGTTGACATCAGTGTGGACAAAGTTATAAGGAAGCACACTATATATGAGAATTCAAGCTGATTTGGTATTACTAGAATTTAGAGTTAAAAGAGTGGGAAGTGAGGATAAGGCAGTGGACAGAGTCAAATAAAGGTCTTACATGACTGGCAAAAAAGGTTGTTTTGTGTTGTGACACACTTTTTTTTTCCTCTAAGCAATGTAAGTTCATTGGAGAACAGGTGTCCTGACAACAAATTCCCTTAATTTTTGTTTGCCTGAGAAAACTTTTTATTTCTCTTTCACTTATAAAGGATAGTTCCACTGAGTAAAGAATTATAGATTGGTGGGGTTTTCTTTCAACACATTATTTCACACTACTCTCTTCCTTACATGGCTTTTGAAGATAAAGTGAAGTTGCTCAGCCATGTCCGACTCTTTGCGACCCCATGGACTGTAGCCTACCAGGCTCCTCTGTCCATGGGATTTTCCAGGCAGTAGTACTGGAGTGGATTGCCATTTCCTTCTCCAGGGGATCTTCCCGACCCAGGGATCAAACCTGGGTCTCCCACATTGTAGACAAATGCTTTACCATCTGAGCCACCAGGGAAGTCCAGTCTGACGTAATTCCCATCTTTGATTTTCTGTAGGTAAGGTGTTTAAACTCTGGTTTCTTTCAAGATTTTTCTCTTTGTCTTTGATTTTCTGCAATTTCAATATTATGTCCCTATGTGTAGGTTTTTTGCTTTTTTTATTCTGTCTTGCTTGGTATTTTATGAGCTTCCTGGACCTATGGTATCTATCACTAATTTTGGAAAATTCCCAGTCATTGTTGCTTCAAATATTTCTTCTGTTTTTATCGTCTTTATTTTCCTTCTAATATTCTCATTACATGTATGCTACACCTTTTGTAGTTGTCCCTAAGTTCTTGGGTATTCTGTTCAGTATCATTCTGTTCTTTTCATTCTTTTTTTCTCTGCATCTCAGTTTAGGAGTTTCTACTGATATTTCTTCAAGTTCTATAATTCCTTCTTTAAGTTGTGTCCAGTCTATTGAGGAGCCCATCAAAGCATCCTTCCTTCTTGCTACAGTGTTTTTGACTTTTGGCATTTCCTTTTGTTTCTTCAAACTGTATTTTTTGTCTTTTAGTATGTCTTGTAACTTTGTATTGAAAGCTAGAAATGGTGTACTGGGTAAAAGGAACTGCCATGTGTGAGGTTTTATGTTTATCATACTAGAAGTTAAAATGTATTCACTGTTTGTTGTAGCTGTAGATGTCAGAGGCTAAAATTTTCCTATGGTAGTATTACAGTTGTCTTCCTTATTGTCTTTGGGTTTCTTTAGTGATATCATTTTTTTAAAAGTCTACTGCTTCTCAGTAGAACTACAGAGAATATGCTGATACCTCCAAGAAGAAATGGCTGATTGGTGCTCAGAAGGATAGAAAGTATAAGAAATCTCACCAAGAAAGGGTTCCATGCCCCAAATATGTGTGGCAGCAGTAGGAATCTATTGGTATTGAAATGTTCATGTGGAAAGTATACATTTCAATGGGTATGAGTATGGCAGAAAGATTAAAGAGGAGGCAAAAGACTTGTACTACAAAAAAATATGTTGATGAAAGAAATAAAAAATTATACAAACAGATGGAAAGATATACCACTTCCTCAGATCAGAAGAATCAATATTGTCAAAAGACTATACTATCTAAGGTAATCCACAGATTCAGTATAATACCTATCAAATTACCAATGACTTTTTTTTTTTTTTTTACAGATCTAGGACAAAAAAAAAAAAAGCTTAAAATTTTTATGGAAATACAAAAGACCCTGAGTAGCCAAAGCAATCTTGAGAAAGAAAAATGGAGCTTAAGGAATCAGGCTCCCTGGTTTCAGACTATACTATAAAGCTACAATAGTCAAAGCAATATGATATTCAATGTTATGTGTCAGCCTGGATGGGAGGGGAGTTTGGGAGAGAATTGATACATGAATATGTATGGCTGAGTCCCTTCGCTGTTTACTTGAAACTATCACAGCATTGTTAATCAGATAAATCCCAATGTAAAACAAAAAGTTAAAAAAACCACAAAATCCCAAAACAGTATGGTACTGGTACAAAGACAGACTTACAGATCAATGAAACAGGATAGAAAGCCCAGAAATAAATCCATGTATCAGTGACACAAAGAACATACTGTAGAGAAAAAGCAGTCTCTTCAATAGCTAGTGCTGGGAAAGCTGGACAGCCACATGGAAAAGAATGAACTTAGAAAATTCTCTAACACCATACACAAAAACAAACTCAAAATGGATTAAAGATATAAATATAAGACCAGATACTATAAAACTCTAAGAGGAAAACAGGTAGAACACACTTTGACATAAATCACAGCAGTATTTTTTTGGATCCACCTCCTAGAGTAATTAAAACAAAAATAAATAAATGGGGCCTAATTAAACTTAAAAGCTTTAAGGAAATTATAAGCAAAGTGAAAAGACAACACACAGAAGAGGAGAAAATATTTGTGAAAGAAGCAACCAACAAGGGCTTAATTTCTAAGATATACAAACAGCTCATGAAGCCCAATTTTAAAAAATAAAAATTAAAAAATGAGAAGAAGATCTAGACATTTCTCAAGAAGACATACATATGGCCAAAAAACACATGAAAAGATGCTCAACAACACTACTTATTAGAGAAATGCAAATGAAAGCTACCATGAGGTATCACCTCACATTAGTCAGATTGGCCACCATCAAAAATTCTATGAGCAACAAATGCTGGAGAGGGTGTAGAGAAAAAGAAATCCTTTTGCCCTGTTGGTGGGAATGTAAGTTGATACAGCTACTATGGAGAACAGTATGGGGGTGTTCCTTAAAAAACCAAAATTAGAGCTACCATATGATCTAGCAATCCTACTTCTGGGCATATATGCAGAGAAAATAATAATTTGAAAAGGTACATGCACCCCAATGTTCATTACAGCACTATTTACAATAGCCAAGACATGGAAGCAACCTAAATGTCCATCCACAGATGCATGGATAAAGATGTGGTATACATGCACAATGAAATATTATTCAGCCATTAAAAAGAATGAAGTAATGCCATGTCCAATAAAATGGACAGACCTAGAGATTACCATACTAAGTGAAATAAATCAGACAAAGATAAATATCACATGATATTTATATGTGGAATTTAAAAAGTGATACATATGAACTTATTTACAAAACAGAAACAAATTCACCGATTTAGAAAACAAACTTATGGTTATCAAAGGGGAAAGATGGCATGGAGAGATAAACTAGGCGGTTGAAAGTAACAAATACACGCTGCTGCTGCTAAGTCACTTCAGTTGTGTCCGACTCTGTGCGACCCCATAGACGGCAGCCTAGCAGGCTCAGCCGTCCCTGGGATTCTCCAGGCAAGAACACTGGAGTGGGTTGCCATTTCCTTCTCCAATGCATGAAAATGAAAAGTGAAAGTGAAGTTGCTCAGTCGTGTCCGACTCTTAGTGACCCCATGGACTGCATGAAGCCTACCAGGCTCCTCCGTTCATGAGATTTTCCAGGCAAGAATACTGGAGTGGGTTGCTATTGCCTTCTCAGTAAATACACACTACTGTACATAAAATAGATGATCAACAGGATCTACTTATTACAGGGGACTCTACTCAATATAAAAGTATTGGGAAAAGAACCTGAAAAATAATAGATCTGTGTATGTATAATTGAGTCACTCTGCTATATACCAGAAAGTAACACAACACAGTCAATCAACTATACTCAAATATGAAATAAAAATTAAATTAAATAATTTTTTGAAATTTACAATAAGGAAAAGGAAGTTGCAAGATTTCTTTCCAGCCTGAATTTGTAGACATATTCACATTTTTATTAGATTCCCATGCTCTTCTTTAAATCAGTGGGTACACATCTACATTCAAATGATTTCAGAAAGTTATTTCTCAATTCTCTTTTAATAAGATTCATTTTCTAGAAAATTAATAAACATGGAACAGAAGTTTTGAGCAAACTAGAATTTATTGTTGCAAAAACCACTTTGGATTAAACCCAACCTAAATAACTCAGTAAAAAACTATAGAAACTCAAAAGGAATAAGATAAAATAACAAAATGACAACAAATAAGAAACTCAAAACGGTCAAACACGCTAATACTGGACAGTACGATGAGCTCCTTGGCCAGCTAGATATGACTTAAATCCCCTATGAATATGCAGTGGAGGTAATGAATAGATTCAAGGGATTAGAACTTGTAAACAGTGCACCTGAAGAATTATGGACAACGTCCATAATATTGTACAGCAAACAAAACCATCCCAAAGAAAAAGGAAAGCAAGAAGGCTAAGTGGTTGTCTGAGGAGGCCTTACAAATAGCTAAAGAAAGAAGAGAAGGGAAAAGCAAGGGAGAAAGGGAAAGATATATCCAACTGAACGCAGATTTCCAAAGAACAGCATGGAGAGACAAGAAGGCTTTCTTCAATGAACAGTGTATAAAACTAGAAGAGAAAAACAGAAGGGAAAAGACTAGAGATCTCTTCAGGAAAATTGGTGATATCAAGGGAACACTTTGCCCGAGGATGGGCACAACAAAGGACAGAAATGGCAGAGATCTGGTAGACACTGATGAGATCAAGAAGAGATGGAAACAATACACAGAAGAACGGTACAAAAAAGATCTAAATGAACTGGATTATTATGATCTGGTGTGATCAGCCACCCAGAGCCAGACATTCTGGGGAGCAAAGTCAAGTGAGCCTTAGAAACCACTGCTGTTAATAAACTAGTGGTTGTGATGGAATTCGAATAGAACTATTCAAAACCACAAAGGATGATGCCATCAAAGTGTTGCATTCAACATGTCAGCAAATCTGGAAGACCCAGCAGTGGCCACAGGACTGGAAAAGGTCAATCCTCATCCCAATTCCCAAGAAGAGTCATACTAAAGAATGTATTAACCTTAGGACAATTGCACTCATTTCCCATGCTAGTAAGGTCATGCCTAAAATCTTGCGTGCTAGGCTTCAGCATTATGAGAACCAAGAACATCCAGATGTCCAAGCTGGGTTTACAAAAGAAAGAGGAACCAGAGATCAAATAGCCAACATTCACTGGATCATAAAGAAAGCTAGGGAATTCCAGAAAAATATCTACTTCTGTTTCATCAACTATGCCAAAGCCTTCGACTGTGTGGGTCATAATAAACCATGGAAAGCTCTGAAAGAGATGGGAATACCAGACCATCTTACCTGTCTCCTGAGAAACCAGTATCTGAGTCATGAAGCAACAGATAGAACCCCATTTGGAACAACTGACTGGTTCAAGATTGAGAAAGGAGTATGACAGGGTGCTGTCATCCTGTTTGTTTAATTTATATGCTGAGCGCATCATGAGAAATGCCAGACTGGATGAGTAACAAGCTGGAATCAAGATAGGCGGGAGAAACATTAACAACCTCAGATATGCAGATGATACCACTCTAATGGCAGAAAGGTAAGAGGAATTAAAGAGTCTCTTGATGAGGGTGAAGGAGGAGAGTGAAAGAGCCAGCTTAAAACTAAACATTAAAAAAATTAAGATCATGGCATCTGGTCCCATTATTGCAAATGCAGGGGGAAAGGTGGCAGTAGTGACAGATTTCCTCTTCTTGGGCTCTGAAATCACTGCAAATGGTGACTGCAGCTATGAAATCAGAAGACATTTGCTTCTTGACAGGGAAGCTATGACAAACCTAGACAGCGTGTTGAAAAGCAGAGACATTACTCTACCGACAAAGGTCCGTATAGTCAAGGCTATGGTCTTTCCAGTGGTCACGTACTTGTGAGAGCTGGATGATAAAGAAGGCAGGGTGCTGAAGAATTGATGCTTTCAAACTATGGTGCTGGAGAAGACTCCTGAGAGTCCCTTGAGCAGCAAGAACAAACCAGTCAATCTTAAGGGGAATCAACCCTGAACATTTGTTGGAAGGAATGATGCTGAAGCTCCAGTATTTTGGTCACCTGATGAAAACAGCCAACTCGTTGGAAAAGACCCTGATGCTGGGAAAGATTGAGGGCAGGAGAAGAGGGTGTCAGAGGATGAGATGGCTGGATGGCACCACCGATGCAAGGGACATGAACTTGGGCAAACTTTGGGAAATAGAGACAGAGAGGCCTCGTGTGGTACAGTCCATGAGGTTACAAAGAGTCAGACACGACTGGGAACTGAACAACAATAACAACATGAGCTCTTATTATTAATATTAATAGTGTCACAACTTAGCCCTGTTTTACGTCATTGCTACTGTAGTTCTTTCCATCCAATGTTTCTACCCATTCAAATTCTCTTGTCTGAAACATTACAGCTGCTATAGGCATCACATAAAAAGTTGCTGCAATCATTAGCTTTTCAGTTTAATAACTACCTAAGCATTTTTTGTTTAATCATTCTGAACTCTTCTTCTCTTAAATTTCCAGTCTCCCTTGCCTCTGGATCTTGGTTTGCTCACCTGTTGATGGCCCAACCTCAGACCATCCTGATTGTTATGAGTTGAATTGTATCTCTCCTCCCCACCCAAGTTATGCTGGAGTCCTATCTCCCAGTACCTGAGACTATGACCGTATTTGGAAATAGTCTTAATAGAGGTTCCCTTGTAGCTCAGCTGGTAAAGAATCTACCTGCAATGCGGGAGACCTGGGTTTGATCCCTGGGTTGGGAAATCCCCTGGAGAAGGGAAAGGCTACCCACTCCAGTATTCTGGCCTAGAGAATGCCATGGACTGTATAGTCCATGGGATCAAAAAAATCAGACATGACTGAGCGACTATCACTTTCACTTTAATAGAGGTAATTAAGTCAAAATGACTGGTGTTCACTATGACTGGTAGCCCTATGAAAGGGGAAATCTGGATACAGACAGAAACATATAGAAAGACAATGATGTGAAGAGACACAGGGAGAAGATGGCCATCTATAAGCCAAAGAGAAAGGGCTGGTACAGATTATTCCTCACAGTCCTTAGGACTCAATCCTAATGACACCTTGATTTCAGAGTTCTAGCTTCTAGAACTGTGAGATGACAAACTTCTATTGTTTAAGCCACTCAGTTTGGGGTACTTTATTATGGCAGTCCAACAAACTAATACGCTGATCCTTATCTGATAGCACCTTGTGTGTGTGCTTAGTCTCTCAGTTGTGTCCAGCTTTTTGTGAATGGTACAGCATGCCAGGCTCCTCTGTCCATGGGATTCTCCAGGCAAGAATACTGGAGTGGGTTGCCATGCCCTCCTCCAGGGGATCTTCCCTACCCAGGGATCAAACCCAGATCTCCCACACTGCAGGTGGATTCTTTACTGACTGAGCCCCCAGGGAAGCCGAAGAATACTGGAGTGGGTAGCCTATCCCTTCTTCAGGGGTCTACACCTTGGGATACAGCTCTGATCACTGTTCCTCAGCTCCAGGCACAGAAACCAAATACAGGATATCCCATCCCACAAAACACAGCAGCAAAACAGTATTCCTTATGCTCTCTATCAGGAGAAGTAAACTGGATAGCCACACTTTGGGCTTCAAGAGCATTTTCGTTTTATGCCTCTGTATGAGTAATAATTATTAATCTCTTTCAAAACACGTAATTCACTATTGCATTTACTAGTCAATATTGTTAAAGGTATTGTTCACCGTATCATCCATAATCCTACATGGAATTCTGTGTGAGAAACTTCTGAAATTCAGTGTTTCATAATTTGGCAATATCTATGAAAATTAGAAATGTAATGATAATCTATGCCCAATAATTCCACATTCCCCTTAAGGTGGATACAAGCTTGGAGTGTTTGAAGATCAAAAAAAAAAAGGCCAGTCTTAGTCTTTCACCTTAATGAACAATCAAGAGTGGAGTAGAGTAAGAAATATTCTCTAAAAAATAAACTATTTTCTATTTGATCTTTTTGGATCCTTGGAATCTGGGGCATTTAGACTAAGAGTTTCAGTTCAACGTATATCTTGCCCATGCCATGTAGGTGTGACTCTTCACTTTGTGGATCCTCAGATATGAGAGTAAGACTACTTTCTGATACTGTTATGAAACGGGTCAGAGAGTCAAGAAACCCATCAGATGTGTCTTATAAAGTAGCTCTATAGTGTAGCCCAGATAGCACTCAAACTGACATATAGCAAGAATAGGCTGCTTATAAATTATTAATATGAAAGCTCAGAAGCCTTATACACCCAGAAGAAACAAACACTTTGCACCTGCTTCTGTAATTCTTACATAAGTGAAGGAAGAGCTGAAATTTAGACTGTTTTGTGGTTTCTTTGGCTTCTATCTGCCCCAAAGAAAACAAATACACACACAGCTGTTATAGCACTTGCTTTCTGCTCCAGAAGAGGATAAATATGGAATAGAAATCTTGAGTGCCTGCAGACGTTGCCTAATAACTAAAAAGAGACAAACACAGCAGGTCTCTCCTGGCTCCAGTAAGGAGGCAGTAATTCACTAAAGAAGGGACTCTGCACCTGCTGTGATGGCTGCTTTATGCTCATGTGTGCACCAGAGGCTGTCTGTGCATAACCATATAAGTGTAAAGTGGAGGAAGTAACATCACTACTGTGGGTCTGGAGGTAGAGAGCTGTATGAGGATCCCAAACAAAAAAAGGTAAGTGACCAGTCCTACTGAGATGAAAGCAGTCTCCCAAGCTTGGTCCCATTAAGCCAAGGGTGCCAAGGCCAAGTGTGACTCCAATTGAGAGGTAGTGACGAGAGATGGAATCAGTGCAGTTTTTTAAAAGTATATATTTTATTTTTTACATTTCATAAACCAAAGATTTGTGAATTTCCAGATCATGTTCAATTTAAACATTTTCAAAGGGTCATGCAGTTGCAATACAATAAGGTGGTTGGCTGGGGTTGGTGATGTTAATAAATTTAACACTTGTTTTTGACTGTTATTTCCTGTTGTAGCTATTGGTTGTATTGGCCAAAGATGTTATTATTTTTTTTTAATGCCATTGATTACAGAGAGACAGAATAGCCTTCAAAGTTTCCTTTGGAAAGCCCTTGCTTTTTCTTCTACTATAAATAATCTGGCAGTGATTTTTAATAAGAATCATTTGGCAAAATATGAAGATATCAATCACAAGTGCTATGAAACATTTCAGAAAAACTCATCCATTCATTCATCCAACCAGCTTTGATTGATTGCTGAGGTGACCTTGAAACTGACACCTGAAGGATGAGTAAAGCTAATCTGAAGCAAGGTAGGTGTGATGACCATTATAGATAAGCAAATGGCATAGGTTCTGATATATGAAAGGGGCTTGGAGGTAAAGTTACTCCAGTTAATGAAAGGATGTATGCTTCTAAACTCTGGTAGAATAGAGGACAAATAAGGAACAGTCCCTGCCCAGTGGGAGCTTACATTCCAGTAGGGGGAACTAGACACGTGAACTAATAAAAGTAATAGAATGTGATCAATTTTGTGATAAGAAGGTGAACTATGGTTTAAAAGGGCCCAAAGATAACTCTACCAGGCTTTCTATAATGCTTGAGCTGAGTCATGAAATATGATCACATACTCCCCAAATCCCCATTTGTCATTTCAGAGAATAGCAAATGCTCCAGACAGAGGAAACTGAAATATGAAGGCAGAAGTTAAAATAGCTTGATACATTCAGACTGCTGAAGCTAACTCCATTTAGAATAAGGGTTCATTCATATACTCATTTATTAAACAAATTTCTGAGAAGAGTGAACAAGATGTGTTCAGTCTATGCATGCATGAAACCTACTTTATAATGATGGAGGCAGATTTTTAAAGTAAAATAGGTAGCCAGTGGGAGTTTGATGTATGATGCAGGGAATCCAAAGCCAGTGCTCTGTGACAACCTAGAGGAATGGGAAGGGGAGGGAGATGGGAAAGGGGTTCAAGAAGGAGGGGACATGTGTGTACCTAGTGCGGATTCAAGTTGATGTATGGCAAAAACCATCTCAATATTGTAAAGTAATTATCCTCTAATTTAAAAAATAAAATATAAAAATGAAGGGGTATAAGTCATGGCCCCCCCAAAACAAATCACTGTGTAAGTAAAGATAAAATTACAAATTTTAAGTGTTCATAAAGGAAAAAAGTGAGAGCTAAGGTAGATACAGAGAAAGGAACACAAGGAGGAACAGAAATATTCTTTAAAGTCTAGGAAGTGCTCTTGTAAGAGGTGACTTTTAAAGTGACACCTAAAGAATGAACAAAAACTAATCTTAAGCAAAGTAAGTGTGATGACCATTATAAGTAAGTAAATGGCATAGATTCTGACATGTGGAGAGAAGGGTGGGAGGTAAGGTTAATTTATTAGTTAAAGGAACGAAGTGCATGCCATCACTTTACTAAGGTATTTAATCTCAGTCTTGTAGGCAATACAGAACCACAGGGTAATGTTGAAAGAGACAAATATGATCATATTTGCATTGTTTCTTGGCAGGGTAGAGAGGTATTAGCCACGAAGTAACCAGTTAGGAAACTGATGCAGAGGTCCAATCAATGGAGAAAGGAATGATAGAAGTGATGTTAAGGAAGGAAAATAGTAGGTGTATAAAACAAGCCCACATTTACTCAAAAAGCTGTGCGATTCGGAAAATTTAGGGCAAAGGGAAGATCAAAAAACGAGAGGAAAACTCATTGGATGTTATTTTTCATGGGACTTCTTTAGGGCCTCCTTTGTGACCCTAACGATTCTTTTTCCTTGGTTTTGAGTTTGCCTACTTAGCATGCCATGTTTACCAGAGGTCTACATAACTTTCTAAATATTTCAGAGTTATAGTTTTAGTTATGCCTAGGGCAATATATTTTTACAAATTTAAAATTTTAATTTTCTGTTAATTGTAATTTATTTTCATACTTTTCAAAAGGAAATTTTGAGCTTTATTATCTTATGGTCAGAAAAGACCTATTTTATTTCTCCTTTCTGTGGTATTCTTTATGTCATAAACTGTAGTAATAAATGGCTCTTGATTGTAATAACCACAATCAGTTCAACTCTTCTTTGTTTAATCAGTCACAGAAGCCAGTCTTTGACGATCTAAGATTTATATCTGACTTGTTAACAGAATCTTATATGCTCATTAAGAAGTTAGTTCACTCCTGCCTGAGATACAAAAACAATTAAATTCAAAAGGTATAATATCAGGTAACATTGTGTTTGCCTTCAAAGTGTCTATAAATTTCAGCAGGTGTCTTTTGGGTACTCAAACTAGCTAGCTTTATCCCAGCATCAAAGAGAATTGAGAATTGTAACATGACTGTATTCACGCAATGATGTTCTACCATTAAACTTTATTAATCAAACGTCTTTCAGCATGGTATAGCTGAGCTTCTGCTCACATGGGGAAAGGGGGAATAGGGTCAGCTGGTCATAGGGTGAGATGCACAGGGTATCAGTGACTTAATGGATCACCAAGTCCCACCAGAATTATCCTTCCTTAGGCCTGTGCATGTATTGTACACTTCCAAATATATTCCAAAGTATTCAATGTTAGTAATACTTTTTGTGAAAGTTGCTGAGTTGTGTCCAACTCTTTGTGACCCCGTGGACTACACAGTCCATGGCATGCTCCAGACCAGAATACTGCAGTGGGTAGTCTTTTCCTTCTCCAGGGGATCTTCCCAACCCAAGAACTGAACCAAGGTCTCCTGCACTGTGGGCAAATTCTGTACTAGCTGAGCCACAAGGGAAGCCATTTGATTTGTACTGATGTTAAAGATGATAAAGCAACATTATCCTACAGCCTCTGAAGTCTCTTTTTTAATTAATAAACTGTATGATAGCTCCCCACCTGATTTTCCTTCGGTCTGGGTGGCTTATTGGAATAGACTCTACATTTTAGACATTGTCCTTGGAAAATTTATGATTTATCAGTGAAAATCCTAAGAAATAATAATAATGAGAAATTTGATTGAATCTCTTGCTTAAGTTTTCCAAAAGAAAGCCAATTATAGCAATTTAATTATCTTGTTCTTTGACCCTAATATCTATAAAGTTATGTGTTCCTTCTTGGTGTTTCCATTGTAGCTTATGCGTCTAAAAAGGGATAATGTATTTTAAAACACTGTGTACTTGCATGTTATAAAACTACAAATATATAATTTATTTTAAATGTCATCAGATAAATATACATAATATGTAATAAACATTAAAATATAAACCTTTCTTTTCTATTTCCATGTAACTTTCTGTTTATTAGGAAATATCCATCTGCTGGAAATGGCAAATAGAAATGGAAAAAAAGAGTAGTTGATATTCAACTACTGACTACCAAAATGGCATTTTTGAGTCATTTTTTATGACAAGATTCTTAGAAGCCAAGCACTGTGGAAAGAGAAAATAAATCTCTAATTTTTTTTTCTACTCTTCTGAAATATCAAGAAGCAGGACAGGCTGACCTGAACATCAAGTTCCCATGGATAGAGAGAATCAGAAGACATACATCCTTTCCATATAGGAAAGTGAACAAATTTTACTTCTTTCAGCATAAAAGACTGTGGGAAGAAAAATTTAAAGAGACATGGAGGAAGTTCAGTTCCTTAGGCATTCTCCCCACAAAGCCCCACCTCCTCCATTTTCCCACCAACTCCAGGGGATTTTCCTCCTACTTTCTATTTGCAACTCTTAAAAGAGATGATCTCATAGGGTACTATCTTGTATCAAAACAAAAATAAAGAGCAAACTACATAAAACCAGAAAACAATGGAAAGAGTTGGCTGTTTATAAGACTTGAGCTAGCCCTGCAAATTCTCCATCATCTCCTTTAGTGTATGAAAAGATTCAGAAATTTGTATGCAAGAGGAGGAGCCATAAGGAAAGCAATCAAGCCATTAGACTTATATGGGATTGCTGCAACAGTGTTCAGAGCTCTTATCAAAAGGATCCTAATCTTAGGAAGCTGAGTACAGTGGGCTGAAACTGAGAGGGTTATGCAATGCTAGACAAGAGCCACATTGGAGCTTAGTGAGCTAGGGTGGAGCACTGGGGCCTAACCAGCTAAGAGAAACAAAAGCACAGTAAAACCTGTGAGAGAGAGAGGAAATAAGTCCCAACCAGCTTTGTCATAGAGGACCTAGAAATCAATGCAGGATTTATTCATGGGCAATGGATCTTATTTGTGGATCTTAGATTCTCTCTCTCCAGCCTTTGTGAGACTTGAAACCCCTAACATTCTCAGAAGCTATCCTAAGGGAAAGCCAGGGGTATGGAAAGCAGGCTGAAAGAGTGAACATTAGAATCCTCAAGGATAAGGAATTATCTCTGGGAAACTATTCAATCCCCAAGAGTCTGTGATACCATTACTTACTGAATTTAAGTTTATTTTGGCCATCCTGGATGAAGGACTAGGGGAATAGATCCATTTTAGAAATGAAAGAAATTACTTTTTTTTAAATTGAAAAATAAAGTGTTCAATCATCAACTCTACTACACAAATCATTTTCTAAACACGTTTAGATAGTGAGTTAGATAGCGAGTATATTGTGTAAAGACCCGAGTTTTCTGTTTGTTTGCTTGTTTGTTTTTTTTTTTTTTAAATCTTCAGTGCAGTGTTCAGAGCACTTATCAACAGGATCCTAATCCTAGGAAGCTGAGTACAGTGGGCTCAGCTTTCAAAAATGGCACCTTTCAAAAATGGCAATGGGTGTGAATATAGAGAAAAAATAATCTAAGTATCCTTTGATTTATAGGATATATAAGCATACATTTTATAATCCTTTCTTTTCCATTTTTCTACCAAGAAATTAGATTGATTATATTCTTTGCATGTGTTAAGTGAGTGAATCAGTGAATGAATGAGTATCTAGTGAAGAAAGGCCTGGGGAATCATTTTAAAAGTACACATTTTGCTGGTTAGGATCTGAGGTAAACAGACATGAAAAGTGCAATGAAGACAGACTGTTGAGAAGGAAAGCTCTGGGTGAAGAGATGAATACTTCGAACCTTCCAATATAGAAAATTAAGCCTCACAAGGATTACCGCATTGAATTATATTTGCCCTTTAATCTCAAATGCCATTAAAAGCAACATAAGCAAAAAAAGAATGTTGGAATCTTCACTTCATGTGCTGTCTGACAAACTATACTTTTCATTTGAACTTCAATAAAGCTCTCTTTGTTCTCTTACATGAGTAATGGGTTCAAGGTTTTTATGAGTCTTCTTGCTGCAGCAGGGTGCAGTAGCTGAACTTCTTCAACCTGTATGAGTACAGAGGATATTATCTCTAGAAGGAATATATTTCTCCAACACAATTCAAGAGCAGAGTCATGATAACAAGTCTTCCCAATGGTCTAAGAACAGGAATCTGGCTCCTGGCAGCTGAAGAACATGCTGATGCCAATATGACAAAGGCATCTTTCACTGCAAGTAAAAAATGGCACCTTTCAAAAATGGTAATGGGTGTGAATACAGAGAAAAATAATCTAAGTATCCTTGGATTTATAGGATATACAAGCATACACTTTATAATCCTTTCTTTTCCATTTTTCTACCAAGAAATCAGATTGATTATATTCTCTGCAGCCAAAGATGGAGCTCTATACAGTCAGCAAAAACAAGACCAGCAGCTGACTGTGGCACAGACCATGAACTCCTTATTGCCAAATTCAGACTTAAATTGAAGAAAGTAGGGAAAACCACTAGACCATTGGGGTATGATCTAAATCAAATCCCTTATGATTGATTATACAGTGGAAGTGACAAATAAATTCAAGGGATTAGATCAGATAGAGTGCTTGAAGAGCTATATATGGAAGTTCATGACATTGTACAGCAGGCAGGGATCAAGACCATCCCCAAGGAAAAGAAATGCAAAAAGGCAAAATAGTTGTCTGAGGAGAACTTACAAATACCTGTGAATAGAAGAGAAGTGAAAGGAAAGATATATCCATTCGAATGCAGAGTTCCAAAGAATAGCAAGGAGAGAAAAGAAAGCCTTCCTCAGCAATCAGTGCAAAGAAATAGAGGAAAGCAATAGAATGGGAAAGTCTAGAGATCTCTTCAAGAAAATCAGAGTTACCAAGAGAACTTTTCATGCAAAGATGGGCACAATAAAGGACAGAAATGGTATGGACCTAACAGAAGCAGAAGATATTAAGAAGAGGTGGCAAGCATATGCAGAAGAACTATACAAAAAAGATCTTAATGACCCAGATAATCACGATGGTATGATCACCAACCTAGAGCTAGACATCCTGGAATGGGAAGTCAAGTGGGCCTTAGGAAGCATCATTATGAACAAAGCTAGTGGAGGTGATGGCATTCCTGCTGAGCTATTCCAAATCTTAAAAGATGATGCTGTGAAAGTGCTGCATTCAATAAGCCAACAAATTTGGAAAACTCAGCAGTGGCCACAAGACTGGAAAAGGTCAGTTTTCATTCCAATCCCAAAGAAAGGCTATGCCAAAGAATGCTCAAACTACTGCACAAAGGCACTCATCTCACATGCTAGTAAAGTAAAGCTCAAAACTCTCCAAGCCAGGCTTCAACAGCATGTGCACCACAAACTTCCAGATGTTCAAGCTGGATTTAGAAAAGGCAGAGGAACCAGAGATCAAATTACCAACATCCAATGGATCATTGAAAAAGCAAGAGAGTTCCAGAAAATCATATACTTGTGCTTTATTGACTATGCCAAAGCCTTTGACTGGGTAAACTACAACAAACTGTGGAAAATTCTTCAAGAGATGGGAATACCAGACCACCTGACCTGCCTCCTGAGAAATCTGTATGCAGGTCAGGAAGCAACAATTAGAAATGGACATGGAACAACAGACTGGTTCCAAATGGGGAAAGGAGTATGTCAAGGCTCTATATTGTCAGCTTGCCTATTTAACTTATATGTAGAGTACATTATGAGAAATTCTGGGCTGGATGAAGCACAAACTGGAATCAAGATTCCCAGGAGAAATATCAATAACCTCAGATATGCAGATGACACCACCCTTATAGCAGAAAGTGAAGAGGAACTAAAGAGCCTCTTGATGAAAGTGAAAGAGGAGAGTGAAAAAGTTGGCTTAAAACTCAACATTCAGAAAACTAAGATCATGGCATCTGGTCTCATGGCATCCGGTCCCATCACTTCATGGCAAATAGATGGGGAAACAGTGGTAACAGTGACAGACTTTATTTTGGGGGGCTCCAAAATCACTGCAGGTGGTGACTTCAGTCATGAAATTTAAAGATGCTTGCCCTTTGGAAGAAAAGTTATGATCAAGCTAGATAGCTTATTAAAAAGCAGAGACATTACTTTGCCAACAAAGGTCCATCTAGTTAAAGCTATGGTTTTTCCAGTAGTCATATATGGATGTGAGAGTTGGACTATAAAGAAAACTGAGCACCAAAGAATTGATGCTTTTGAACTGTGGTGTTGGATAAGACTCTTGAGAGTCCCTTGTACTGTAAGGAGATCCAACCAGTCCATCCTAAAGGGGATCAGTCCTGGGTGTTCATTGGAAGGACTGATGTTGAAGCTGAAACTCCAACACTTTGGCCACCTGATGCAAAGAGCTGACTCATTTGGAGATGGTTGGATGGCATCACTGACTCAATGGACATGAGTTTGAGTAAACTCCGGGAGTTGGCGATGGACAGGGAGGCCTGGCATGCTGCAGTCCATGGGGTTGCAAAGAGTCAGACATGACTAAGTGACTGAACTTAATGAACCAGGAAAAATAGTATGCCTGAATGCTATGATACAACTTCTCTTTTTACTCTACCTCCAGAAAAAGAAAGCAAAGACTGAGTCTCAAACAGTCAATGGTACCCTACTTGAGAATGGGAACCCTTTGGTGAGACAAACAAAACGATTAAAATTCTGTTCCTCCCCATGATATATCTAGATTTTTCAATTGCCACTGTAGAGTAAAGTGACTCAAGAGAGTCAAGTGAGGATAAACTGGGGGCTAAAGGTAGGGAAACAGGGAGTTTTGAAGCTAAATCTATACCAAATCTTACATTTACAGTTTCAAACCATTGAACTGGCATTTCTTTACATCACTGATACACACCAGCACAACACACCATTTTGCAAGGTAGTTAAGATCGCATGCCTGACTGTCAGAGAGAACCAAATACTAATATGGCTGGGTAACTCTCCTGGGAAAATTACCTAACGGTAGTTTCCTTATCTAAAACAGGGGATAGTAAAACCTCCCTCCCAGGGTTATTGCAGAGATTAAATGAGATAATGGTTATAAAACACTTAGCACGGTGTTTGGCATACAGTAAATACTCACAAAATAGTAGCAATTATTACTATTATTACAGCTCCAAAGTTATGAAGTTGAGATCACCATGAACACCTGTGTAGCTAGGAGAACACTGTCATGTCCTTATATATTTTAGACATCTGTTTTCAGTGCTATAAACCTGTTATATCATTTAATCGAACACATAAAAGCATAGTTAAGGTTCTGCTAAATATCAGAAGGCAGTTTGTGAAAATGATTAATGCTTCTTAGACCAAGTGATATTTAAAGCATTTTTTCTTATGCTTCTACTTACTCTTACAGAAATTCTCTGTGGAAGACACGTGGTAAATGAGTGGCAGTTTCTGCAAGAAACATAATATGAGATATCTTCAGCTTTTGAAGTGGAACATGGAGGGAATCAACTTTTAAAAAAATAAATGGAACAAAAAATAAATGCTCTTTATGTCTGGAATTTTTATATCAACATTATCTTTGTGAGACCCATCCATACTGTTGCATGAAGCAGCAGATACTATTTAAGTATATAAATATGTACTAAGTTGCTTCAGTAGTGTCTGACTATTTTTGTGCTATGGACTGTAGCCCGCTAGGCTCCTCTGTCCATGGGATTCTTCAGGCAAGAATACTGGAGTGGGTTGCCATGCCTTCCTCTAGGGGACCTTCCTGACCCAGGGATTGAACCCGTGTCTCTTGCATCTCCTGCATTACAGTCAGATTCGTTACCATTAGCATCACCTGGAAAGCCCAATAACATAATTTATTTATGCATGATATTGTTGAGTATTTGGGTTATTTTCTCTTTGAGTATGTCATAAATAGTACTGTTATATATTTTTAAAATAATTTAAAAAAACATTTATTTGGGTATATATTTCATATGTTGAACTATCCTTGCATTCCCGTAATAAATCCCACTTGGTCCTCATGTACAATCCTTTTGATATGCTACTGAATTTGATTTGTTAGGATTTACTGAGAATTTTTATTTATGTTCATAAAACATATTGGTCTGTTTTCTCTTCTTATACTGTCTTTGTTAGACTTAACTTCCTGTGATTTTGTCTTTGATCCTTTGTTTAAGAGTGCATTATTTAACTTCTACAAATATGTGAATTTTCAAGTTTTACTTCTACTGTTGATTTCATTCTGTAGTAGTGACAGAATATAATTTGAATCATATCTGTCTTTTTAAATCTATTGAAACTAACCTGAAAAATGCCCCAGGTACAATTAAGGAGAATGCGTATGCTGTTATAGTTAAGTAGAGCGCTCTGTATATGTTTGTCGGATCTCACTGATTTACTGTGGTAAGTTCTCTATGTCCTTTCTTATGTTCTACCTATTATTGAGAGGGGAGTATTGAAGTTTCCTCCTGTTATTGTAGAGCTGTTTTCCCCTTCAATTCTGTCAGATTTTGCTTCGTAAATTTTGCGAGTCTGTAATTAAGTATGTAAATGTTTATAATTATAACATATTCTTGATGTACTGAAGCTTTTATCAGCACATACTGTTCTTCTTTGTTTCTTTCAACTTATTTTTGATTTAAAGTCTATTTTTTCTGATATTAGTATAGCCACTCTTGCTGTCTTTTGATTACTGTTTGCATGGACTATCTTTTTCCATTATTTCACATTCAGTATGTTTGCATTTTTGAGGAAAGTGAGTCTTTTAAAGATGGCATATAGTTTGGATCATGTGGTTTTATCCTTTCTGTCAGTCTGTGTCTTCTGATTAGAGTATTTAATATATTTACATTTAAAGTAGTTGCTGATAAGTAGAGGCTTACTTCTGTCACTTTGCTATTTGTTTTCTGTATTCCTTACAGCTCTTTTGTTCTTCTTTCCTGCATTAGTGTCTTCTTTTATGGTTATTTGATTTTTTGTAGTGAAACATTTAAATTTCTTTCTCATTTCCTTTTGTATATTCAATGGCTATGTTCTTTGTGGTGACCATGGTGATTGTATTTAACATCCTAAGATTATAACACTTAAATTTGAATTTATACCAACTTAACTCTGATAACACACGAAAAATTGAATCCTCTAGAGAGGATTCAACCTATTTTAGAAGGAAAGAAAGAGGAAAATCAGCTCAATTTAATCTAGGACTAAACTCTTCACAGCTCTGTCACTATCTGTTCCAGTTGCTGACATCACAAATTTACTGTTCATATTGTGTGCTCTAAGACCTAAATTAATAATTCTTTCTAGAAAATGCATTAGTCTTTTAAATCATGGATATGACAACATGTAGATTTACAAACTAAAAGTACAATAATACTAACTTTTAGACAATAATTAAAAATGTATTAGTCTCTTAAATCATGTGTAATAGAGAGTGGAGTTACAAATCATTGTATGATAATATTACCTTTTGTAGCTGCCATGTATTTAACTATTGAGATTTTTATTTCTTCAGATGGCTTCAATTTATTGTCTGACTTCCTTTCATTTTACCTTTCCTTTGCACATTTAACAGGGAAGTTCCAATGGTAACGACGTCTCTCAATTTTTATTTATCTAGGAATGTTTTAATTTCTCCCTCACTGTGAAGGTCAGTTTTGCTGTACATAGGATTCTCAGTCGACAGTTCATTTTTCCCTTTGAGCACTTTGAATATATTGGCTCCTGGCCCCCAAAGTTTCTTACGAAAAAAATCTGATGATCTTATTGAGTATCCCTTGTATGTGATGAACTGCTTCTTGCTGCTTTCAAGATCCTCCATTAATCTTTGATTTTCAAAAATGTTATTATAATGTGTCTTGGTGTGGATCTCTTTGAGTTCATCTTACTTGGAGTTTGTTGAACTTCTTAGATATTTATATTCATGTCTTTCATCAAATTTGGAATGTTTTCTGACATTATTTCTTCAAATACCCTCTCTGCCTACTTTCTTTCTCTTCTCTTTCTGGGACTCTTGCACTGAATAAGTGGTCTGTTTGATGGTGTCACTTAGGCTATGCTCAATTTTTCTTTCATCTTTTTTCTTTCTATTCCTCACTTTTAGTAATTTCCATTGTTCTATATTCAAGTTGGATGGTGTTTCTGCCTATTCAAGTATGCCTTTGAATTCTTCTAGTGAATTTTTCATTTCAGTTATTGTACTTTTCAGCTCTGGGATTTCTTTTTGGTTTCTTTTTATATTTTCTATCTCTTTACTGGTATTTTCAATTTGTTTACATATCAGCTTCTTGAGCATCTTTAAAACAGTAGTTTTTAATTTCTTCACCCTGTATTTCTTCCAACAGGTATTTTAAAGGAACAATTATTTATCTTTAATAGGCAATACTTTTTTGCTGCTTTGTTTGTCTTACAACATTTTTTGTTGAAAACTTGATGTTTGAATCTAATAATGTGAAAACTCTGAAAATCAGATTCTCTCCTTTCCCCAGGGTTTGCTGTTTTTCTTTCTTTCTTTCTTGTTTTATGTTTATGTTTTCTTTCTCTCTGTTCCAAGGATCAGCCTGAAGTGTAAACTTAAAATCTTCTCAGGTTTTTTCTAAGCGTTTTCCTTTCCCATGCATGGCCATTTTCTCATTTTCCTCTGTATGTGCAGTTGCTTTTGAATGCCTTAAGCTTTAGTGTCTGTCTCCCAAAAGGGGGGAAAAAAAAAAAGAGAGAAAAACAAAGTAAGGAGAGAGGGCTCTGGCCATTTAGGTCCCTTAGAAATCACTTCAGCTTGAGGGGAAGAGCTTGAAAATGGGGGAAATACAACAGTTGCCACCCTTCTTTTTGCACCTCTATGATCACAATCAGTGATCAACAATTACAGCACTATTTCCTGATATTTGGAGAGTAGGGGCTTTTTGCCTACCCCTGCTTCCACAAGCTGTGTCTAGCTGCTGCAGCAATGTGTGTATAGTTGCCTTCCGTGAGGCTGAGGCTAGGAGATGGGTAGTTACTACTGTGCTAAGAGCTAAAATTGACTCGTTAACCTCAATTTACTGTCCATGCTTTCCACTGAAAGTTGCAAGCCTTCAATATATTCCAGAGTTTTAATTTAATTACATAAGACAGATTCTGCCAGCAAAATTGTTGTCACAGTAGAAAGACAGTTTTCTGGTGCTTTCTATTCCTCCAACTCCCTAGAATTCTACTTCTCGTTATTTCTTTTCTCCACACTTCAGACTGGTTATTTTCTTCTGATCTATTTTTCAGCTCACTAATTCTCTCAAACCGTGTTAAACATCTAATTAAACCCATCTAGTCCATGGGGTCACTAAGGGTCGGACTTGACTGAGCAACTTCACTTTCACTTTTCACTTTCATGCATTGGAGAAGGAAATGGCAACCCACTCCAGTGTTCTTGCCTGGAGAATCCCAGGGATGGGGGAGCCTGGTGGGCTGCCGTCTATGGGGTCGTGCAGAGTCGGACACGACTGAAACGACTTAGCAGCAGCAGCAATTGTTTAAGTTCACTCGTTGTATTTTTTAGTTCTATAAATTCCATTTGATTCTTACCGTTTCAGGGGCAGAATTCCTAGCCTATTAAAATATAATTACTTTGATTATATTAATTATTGCTATTTTAAATCTGTGTCTGCTACCTCCCATATTTGAGGACACCTTGTTTCTGCTGTGTATTTTTTCTCTTGGTATTATTTCCTAATATAGCTTTTTTTCCCAAATGCTGGCCATTTTGTATGAAAACAATAGTGACTCTGGATGTTATATTCCTCCAGAGAGTATTCAACCTATTTTAGAAGGCAAGAAAGAGGAAAAGCAGCTCAATTTAATCCAGGACTGAGCTCCATCTTTGTAAGTTTCAATCTTCACCTAAGTTTCTTGCATTCTTAGGTTGTAGGTTTCTATATTTCCTAACAGAGAGCCTGAAGAGTTTCCTGAGGATTCTCCTCCTTGATATGCCATGAATTTCAATTTTGGTCTCCTGACCCTTTTGGATTGACAAAATTGCTAATCTGCTTTTTATTCTCATTATGTTATACTGAGCCTTTTGCCTTATGGAGATAGTTAGCAACATCCTGATGGGGAAATGGTATTAATGTTGGTCTTATTTGTCTCAGCCTCACTTCTCTATGAAATCTCAACAACCCCAAACTCTAATTTGTCTTTCTTCATGTTCATACAATTGCATAAAGCTCTGCTGGATTATCTGCTTCTTAGCAGGTACTTTTTCTTTTCTCTTTTTAAAAAAGTCTGTTGTTCTATTCCAAAATGTGGCAGAAAGTGGCAGTCAACCCAACAATTAAGGAGGCTTGGAGAAAGTTTGGTTTACTTCAAAAAGTATTCTTCTCTGGAAGACGATTTTCAAGTGTTGGTTGCCTTGGAAGCTCTTAGATATTCAGGGTAAGGAAGATATAAGTATTTCAGATTTTCTAGTTGCTCTTGTAAAGAGCATTGTTGGTCTGCTTTTAGCTACTACCTATTAGAAAAAGGGGGAAATTTTGAACTTTTGTTGAGTATTTACTATTGCCAGGCATATAGTAAGGATCTGCCAGGAGTAGATCCTTACTATGTTACATTTTTTTCAGCAGTACCTTCAGATGCTGAGACTCAGATATTAGACTCAAAGGGGCTACATAACTTGCTCAAAGTTTTTAAGAGGCAGAATCAAGAAATACAGTTCCAATGTTTTTAAATCTTTTTTCATGATACTAAACTCAACATGGAACATAATAGACTATCTGGTAATGATTACAGGTTAATGTTAAAGTCCTACTTTATGCCATTTGGCTACATATAATTGGATATCTGAAGTCCCATATAATAATTTTAATAAGGAAACTGAGATAGCCAACAGTAATGAAAATTAAAGAGGTCACTAAATTTTGCCCTTCAGATTCAGGTAAATGATTCAGACTTCTGGCTTGAAGAAGAATATGCTTAAAAGAAAAATTGCAGCAAGAGGAAAAAGTAAAAATATGAGTAGAAAAGGGGAGCTATTTAAAATTATGTATGTTGGAGAGAAGTGATTCTTGTGTATTAAATGCAGAACTGGACATCATGTTTAAGAAAAGCAAAGGTATAATTTGCATAGAAGAGGTGAATAGTAACTTAAAGTGTTGAAGTAATAGGTTCATGATCAGCGAAGTGTTGAAATAATACATTGTTTTAGACTTAAAAAAAAAAAAAAACAGATTTCTAAATTCCCTTATGTAAATTCTTCCTTCTTATCTGTAGTGGTGAAAAGCAAGAAAAGAAAGAATGGCAGGAAAATGTGACTGGAGGTAATAATCTCTGCAACTGGTATACATACGCATTACCTCACAGCACCCTTTTGAGGCAGGCAAGAAAAAAAATGTGAAATTTGTTACTACTATTTACTGTTGAGCAAAATCTAAAATAAGGCAGATATAGATGTGTTCAACATAATAGATAAAAACTTTTAAAGGAGGTAAAATATATACATACCTAACCAAACAAATAAAAGACAGAAATAGTATGGACTTAACAGAAGCAGAAGATATTAAGAAGAGGTGGCAAGAATATACAGAAGAATATAAAAAAAGATCTTAATGACCTAGGTAACCACGATGGTATGATCATTCACCTAGAGCCAGACATCCTGGAGTGCAAAGTCAAGTGGGCCTTAGGAAGCATCACCATAAACAGAGTTAGTGGAGGTGATGGAATTCCAGCTGAGCTATTTCAAATCTTAAAAGATGATGCCGTGAAAGTGCTGCACTCAGTATGCCAGCAAATTTGGAAATCTCAGCAGTGGCCACAGGACTGGAAAAAGTCAGTTTTCATTCCAATCCCAAAGAAAGGCAATGCCAAAGAATGTTCAGACTACTACACAATTGCACTCATCTCACACACTAGCAAAGTAATGCTCAAAATTCTCCAAGCCAGGCTTCAAAAGTACGTGAACCAAGAACTTCTAGATTTTCAAGCTGGATTTAGAAAAGGCAGAGATCAAATTGCCAACATCCACTGGATCATAGAAAAAGCAAGAGAATTCCAGAAAAACATCTATTTCTGCTTCATTGACTATGCTAAAGCCTTTGACTATGTGGATCACAACAAACTGTGGAAAATTCTTCAAAAGATGGGAATACCAGACCACCTGACCTGCCTCCTGAGAAATCTTCATGCAGGTCAAGAAGCAACAGTTAGAACTGGACATGGAACAACAGACTGGTTCCAAATTGAGAAAGGAGTACGTCAAGGCTGTATATTGTCACCCTGCTCATTTAACTTATATGCAGAATACATCATGCGAAATGCTGGGCTGCATAAAGCACAAGCTGAAATCAAAATTGTCAGGAGAAATATTAATAACCTCAGATATGCAGATGACACGACCCTTATGGCAGAAAGTGAAGAGGAACTAAAGAGCCTCTTGATGAAAGTGAAAGAGGAGAGTGAAAAAGCTGGCTTAAAACTCAACTTTCAAAAAACTAAGATCATGGCATCCAGTCCTATCACTTCATGGCAAATAGATGGGGAAACAGTGGTAACAGTGACAGACTTTATTTTGGGGGGCTCCAAAATCATTGCAGATGGTGACTGCAGCCATGAAATTAAAAGACGCTTGCTCCCTGGAAGGAAAGCTATGACAAATCTAGACAGCATATTGAATAGCAGAGACATTACCAACAAAGGTCCGTCTAGTCAAAACTGGTTTTTCCAGTAGTCATGTATGGATGTGAGAGTTGGACTGTAAAGAAAGCTGAGCACTGAAGAATTGATGCTTTTGCACTGTGGTGTTGGAGAAGACTCTTGAGAGTCCTTTGGACTGCAAGGAGATCAAACCAGTCAATCCTAAAGGAAATCAATCCTGAATATTCATCGGAAGGACTGATGCTGAAGCTGAGGCTCCAATACTTTGGCTACCTGATGAGAAGAATTGACTCACTGGAAAAGACCCTGATGCTGGGGAAGACTGAAGGCAGGAGGAGAAGGGGACAACAGAGGACGAGATGATTGGATGGCATCACCAACTTGATGGCCATGAGGTTGAGCAAGCTCCGGGAGTTGGTGATGGACAGGGAAGCCTGGCATGTTGCAGTCCATGGGGTTGCAAAGAGTCAGACATGACTGAGCGACTGAACTGAACTGCTGTTGCTGCTGCCGCTGTTAAGTCACTTTAGTCGTGTCCAACTCTTCACGACCCCATGGACTGCAGCCTACCAGGCTCCTCTCTCCATGGGATTTTCCAGGCAAGAGTACTGGAGTGGGTTGCCATTGCCATCCCCGCTTAACTGAACTGGAATGAACCAAATGAATGGAACAGACAACAGAAGGTGCAATCAGGATGGTTGTTGATCTATGAGCTAATACTATGGGAATAGTGGAGAAATTGGGGATGAGAAGTGAAGACCTGTTTAGAAAATTAGAGATTTATAGGATTCAGGAGAGGAAAGCAGGTGGAGAATGGGTTGTGCTTGGTTCCAGATTTATGAGAACAGCAAGCCCAAGAAGGTTATCCAAAGTGGTACACCCACTGGATATGCTATAAATAAGCACTAAAGTCAGCTGAAGAGCCTTATGTTTTAAATTGGCAGATTTTACCCAGGCCTGAGGCATTTTGTACCTGTCCTATAAGAGTCTACCCCACTTTTCCTTGGCTTAGAAACAGAGCTCTAAGGGCCCAATGTTTGGGACTCTGCAGAGGCAGCAAGCCAGCCTGGGCCCTCAACTCAGATGTGTTATTTAGGGCCAAGAATCCAGTGAGCATGCAGGTTCTCTATCAGATTGTGGTTATTAAAAAAAGCAAATCCACCAGGCTTGAGCCCTTCTGAACAGGACTGAAGGGTCAGCAATGGTTTCCCTGGCAGTGCAGTGTGCTGCTGCTTGCCTAGAACCATTCCCAGTTTTAAGCTTCCTAGTCACAGGCAATTCCCCAGGGTTTTTCTAAAATAAGAAGATAGCAAGAATTTAGTGTCCTATTTTTCCTTAGAGTCCAAAGGAACCTTTACCTGGCCATCTGAGAAAGGAAATCAACAAAGCAGAGGAAGGGAATTAACATTATTTAAATGATGACTATGATAAGGTGATTCTGCTTTTGTTTTCTTCTTGTCTAATCCTCCCTATGGCCATTTGTGGTTTATCTGAATCTGACTGTTGATTAAGACTTGATTTCGTTAGGACAGAGAAGGTATGGCACCTGTACATTCATGTTTCCTCTGAGAGCATTTGGCACATCTTCCTGACTACTGATTGTTATTATGTTTATAAATATAATGTGAATATCCTAAATATTATAGCTACATCCTCACATGTAATGTTGCCTATTCATTTGCTCCAGTGTTACTTAAACATCATTTGCAATTTGACAAGCACTTATTCAACTACTTAGTGGCTCAGACAGTAAAGCGTCTGCCTGCAATGCAGGAGACCCGGGTTCAATCCTTGGGTTGGGAAGATCCCCTGGAGAAGGAAATGGCAATCCACTCCAGCAGTCTTGCCTGGAAAATCCCATGGACGGAGGAGCCTGATAGGCTACAGTCCATGGGGTCGCAAAGAGTCCCACACGACTGAGTGACTTCACTCACTCACTTATTCAACTACTTAGTGACAGGATTGACACTAGATAAAATAGGCAGAACTGAGTGGTTACCTGGATAAGCTGGAGGTGGTGTCAAAGCGAGAGGAATTTGAGGTAACTGCTAGGTTTCCTACTGGGGAAAGGGGAGGAGCATGGGAAGATAAGGCTGAATTCAGTTTTGGACTGAATTCAGTGAGTTTAAGGTTCCCTAATACAGTGCATGGGCTTCCCCGGTGGCAAGAATCCACCTGTCAATTCAGGAGATGTGGGTTCCATCCCCTGATTGGGAAGATCCCCTGAAGAAGGAAATGGCAACCCACTCCAGTATTCTTGCCTAGGAAATCTCATGGACAGAGGAGTCTGGTGGGCTATAGTTCATGGGGTAGCAAAGAGTCAGACAGGTCTTAGTGACTAAACAATAACAAAATGAAGTGCAAGTTCATCAAGAAAATAGCTATTCTTTTTTTCAGGGTTTACTATACAGTAAGTACTATGTCAAATAACCTGCATGCATTCTCATGAATATTTGTGGTTTGTCTAATTTGGAAAGATGAGTAAACTGAGGTGTAGAGAGGTAAGTAGCTTGCCCAGTTTGCCCAAGGTGACAGTGAGTAGGTGGCAAAGCTTAAGAGTTAGATGTTAGGGTCACTGACAAACCAGTGGTAATTGACTCATGAAAGTATGAGATCTTCTACCCGTTTATTGGAAATGACAGAGAGGATGAGGAACAGAACTCCGATAATATGAATATTTAAGGCGTAAGCTGAGGGAAAAGAACCCTCTATGAAAGCCAAGAAGAAGTGGTTAGAGAAACAGAGAACCAGGAGAAATCTCGAAAACAGAGTGCTCAATACTGTCAGTTACTGCAAAGGCATTTAGCAAGTGAAAGTCTGAGAGTGCATTTGCCAACGTGCAGGTCCCCAGTGTTTTTAGTGGCACATGCAAAGTCAGCATCCAGTGATCTGAAGAATATATGGCTCCATTGAAACCACATTAGGTCCCGTGTGAATATGTTGGGCTTCCCAAACTGTAACAAAATGAACCTATTACCAGCTCACTACTTGGAAATGTGTTTTTAGTCCTACTTTCTTTGATTATTGCAAAATTCCCAAATAATCCAATAGGGCTATTGGATGGAGGTGGGATGAGTAAAAAGCATTTACCCATGCATAGGAAAAATGTGTCTAAAATGCCACTTATGATAAGAACCAGAAGTGGGAGGGCAAAGGAAAGTTTTTTCCAAGTCTGGCATAAAAAATCACCTCAGAAACACTAAAGTATGGGAATGCTGCAGAGTCTATCTTGCATTTTACTCTTTCCCCCTGGTTTTTTTTTTTTTTTTTTGGTTGTTGTTGTTGTTAACGAATATATATACTAGAATGTCAACCACGAGGAGTAAAGCATTTCCACCCCTACAGCATGTTATTTGCGTGAGGGTGGTATTGTCTTGTTTACATGTCATGGAACCTGTGACCTGTCACACGTGATTATCATGTCAGCTTATGAAAATGTCAGAGACTGCAACTCCTGGCTTCCACCTCAGAGGGGAAACTGCTTAGGGTCGGGGTGGGGGGCATTCTGCTAGCCAGATGAGGCAGAGTTCTGCCAACCCCCAGTGCCAGGGAACCCCTGGGCAATAATCAATACCAAACCTAACTATGAATAGGACCACCCAAGGGCACATGGCTGGAAACCAAACCTCCTTCCTACCTTGGTCTGATCTCTTGGCAAGTTTCCTTACTAGTCCCAGACTTCCTCCCACTTACTTGGGGAGGAATCTAGAAACAGGAGTTATTTTTAAAAGGTTAGGGCAGGAGGAAGGGTTGGAAAGCCACTCTCAGATACTGGAGCAGTCATGAGGAAGAGAGTTCCGGTTAATTACACAATCCAGAGCTTCACATTTTAATAATCGCTGATGGATGGATGGAAGTCAAGACAAAAGCCAAGGAAAGATGTACACATGTTTGGAGACTTTGAATTAGAAATGCTCTATTCTAACTCTTCCCCAAAGGAAGTCACATGGGGAAAACAAAGTAGTGATTAGGGAACTATACAGGCCACAGCCTTCTCTGAGGCCTTCTAAGTTCCCAGGCAAAGCCTGCCGCCTACTTGGGAGATGAACATGTGCTCAGAGCCACAGCTTCTCCTCTTCTGACATCTTTCTGCCAGATGGTTGTTCTCGCATTCTAGAGGTGCTTGGCCCTCCTGGTTCCTGCAACCTGAGCCCAGAGAACTTTGATCCACCAGTTTTCCCCTCCCTCTACCCTGCTGATGATCAGGACCTGGCTCCTAGAAGAAAGGAGAGGCCAGGTGCAGAGACCCTTGGTGCTCAAAAGGCACTCCCTCGCCTGCCTCTGTGTGCTCGAGGTACCGTGTCCCCACTGACTCCAGGGCTGACGCTGAGGGTTCCAGGTCGGCCATCTCCCGCCTGGCCAGCTGGCAACAGGAATGGACACCTTTTACCATTTACCGGGTGAATGAGCTCCTTGCTCATGAATTTCCCTGTAGAGTTATCCCGATGGCTTTTTATTACAATCCAGAATCTCAATACATTACAAATGTCTTGTGTAAACATAATAAGGGTGTGGATCCAATCCACTAGTAATTGTTAATAGAAAAAAAAAAAAGGCAAAACCCCCCACAAAGACCTAAACAAGCAAAGATCAGTTCTGCAGGATTTGTGCCAGAAGGATTTGCTTTCTTGGGGACCTTCCTGGAGGGTCCTCCCAACTCACCCTGCTTCCCTAGATCCCTGCGGTGAGAACTCTGGGACTTGGTCTCTGCTGTTAAGGCCTATGGATACCCTTGAAGGAGCTGCCTTCTGGAGCAGTGAGGAGTCCTGGGGACCTTTCCCACAGGATTTCAAGAAAGCATGCCTGACTGCAAGAGGTGGAGGTGGGAGTGGGGTGCCACCTGCCTTCAAACCTGGTCCCAACCTGGCATCTCTCTTCCCTTGGACACCCAGGGAGTCTGACCCTTAGTTCCAACTTATTCTGGGAATCAAGGACACTCTGTCTACCTTCTTCCCCTCAAGTAGCTCTCGAAGGCCAACCCATTCCTGGAGCGGGCCTCCCAGGCTTCGGGACTTAAGCGCAGAGCAGACAGCCCCGCTGCGGCAGCCGGACAATCCCGGCACAGTCTGCTGGTATTTGGGCTCTCGGTCCAGAAGACATTTTGGGGAAATATTGCGCATAGAAATGTACATATACATATGTATAAATTACATATTTGGTCGACAAATGTTAAGCAAATGTATCTGGTATTTCGTTGAAATTGTTAGCATCTTGGTATTGGCAAGATCGGTTGATATTATCCCAAGGGGATGATATTAGAGAGCACCTGGTTTCCCTGGAAAACACGGCGGAACAGTACTGGAGACGTTCAGTTACGTTTCCAACTGTTCATCTCTTCCCAGTCGCTCGCTACCTCTCGGTCACCAAGCAGGCAGACGGCACACCCTGGACAAGGCAACTTTCTCCGAAGCTCAACCTCCTCTCAAATGACGGAGGTCAGTGGGTCTTCGGGGTAAGTGGCAAGTCCTGTGGAGTGTCAGAGGCCTCTGGTTCCTTATCCAGACCTTTGTCACAAAGCGCAATTCGGTCGGTATCAAGGACGAGAAGAAATAGTAAAATAGAACTGTGTAATGAGGGTGGGGGAGGAGAGAAAGGCTAGGGCCTGCTCCATTTCTGGGAAGATTCGAGGAGGCTGACTCGGCTCCGGGGACAAACCCAGCGGCTCCTCGCAGTGCGTGGAAAGAAGGGAGAAACAGCCCCTCGGCCCTTTCACCCAAGCGCGTGCAGCCGGACGCCGGGTGAAAAGCTCTCTATGCGATAAAGTCGCGTCCGTTCCAGCCGGTGGCACTGACACACGTGGCGCTCGGCTTCGGGCGCGCAAGCAGCGGTTTTGGAAATCGCGCAAGGCACCCGGCTCCAACGCTCCCACTCCTGCGGGCCCACCCGGGAGTTCGTCCGTCTCCCACCAGCCTTCCGCTAGCCCTGCCGCGCAGCTCGCCCGGGCCCAGACGCGGACAGATGTTTAGACTTGGAGCCGCGACCACTGGGGAGACGGAGCGACGGGCTCGGCGCAGTGCGCGACGCTGGCGGGGCTCTGGGGCTCCCGGTCGGGGGTGCGAGCTGGCGGGTGCGGAGGAGGGGGCGGAGGGGGTAGGAGGGCGAAGGGATGGAAAGAGGAGGGGGGAGTGGGTGGACTAATGATGAAAAAGTCTTCTCCATCCCGGCTCCTTAATTAAATGCATGGAAAGAACCGAGGCGAGCACATCTGGTTTCAATCTGCAGCCCTTTGATGGCATCAAATGTTCTTTTCCTAGATCAGGGCTGGAAGTTCTGGGCTAACGATGGCCGTTTGGAGCCCAGAAACCATTTACACACACCCGGACCCTTCTTTCTCTCCAGCCCAGCCTCTGGGCTATAGCAGGAAAAGTTTACTTATCAAGCGAGTGGGGGAATGTGTGTGTGTGTGTGTGTGTGTTTAAAGAATATAAAACGCCACAAATAAGCACTTAATATTTTACTTACTCGTCATATAGTAACTCATTTCTAATGAGACTATTAAAGCTGTTACTAAATTCCAACAGGTCATGAAAAAATCGCTCAGCACCTCTCTGTCCTCTGTCAAGTTAGGGCTCAGCAGTCGGACGACAAAGCCTTATCCGTAGATTTAGACGCGAGTTGGTCCACCCCTCTCAGTCCTTCCTCCCCTCCCCCATCCCGCGCCAGCCGGCCTGGACCCTGAGCCTCCGCCCGCAGCTGCTCTTGGAGTGCCCTGCTTCCTCCGCATCTGGGCAGCGCGACCCTCTCGGCTTAGCGTTGTAGCCTGGGGAAGCAACCTTGGCCGCACCAAAGAGGTTACGAAATTGGCCAGGGTTGGGGGAAGGGTAGCAATTATGACAAACTCCTAGAGTCCTTTCTTCCAGCTAAATAAATATGTAAATTTCCTACTGCCTGGCCCTGGGATTCCTAGCTGCGCGGAGAGACTCGAATCGATTCAGCGCCTTTTAGATCTTCCCCAACCTGCCTTTAGTCCACGGAAGAAGCGTGGAAGAGCCTTCCATTATGATCGCTCTTGTCATTTTATCACATTATTTAATAGACTCTTTGCAGAACCGAATGTAGCCTTAATCTCCTTGCTGTCTCCCCTGCTCTTAGGCGCTCCTTCCACCCCCACCACCCCCAAATTGTTAGAACAGCAGGAAATGTTATTTAAAAAAAAAAAAAAGCAGAGAGAGAAGAAAATTTGATTGAGACAGTTGTGGATTTTTTCCAACAAATTTCCCCGCAGCTGTTATCAAAACATGCAAATGAGATTTTCCAACAGGATCTTAAATCTGGAGGAGTTAATGCCGAAGCAAAATAATCAGCCCGTTTGAAGTGAATGTGGGTTTCAGTTTGTCTTTTCTCCCCGTGATACTATTGCATGGGAATGATAATTAGACCTTTACTTAAAAAATCCAAAGGGGCTCTCTTCCTTTCTTTTCCCTCCCTCTTCTCCCCCTCCTCCCTCTCTCCCTCTCTCGCTCCCTCCCTCTCTCTTTCTCTCTTGCTCAGAAGTTGGCAAAGGGGGTTTTCTTAATCAGACTGTTTTCTGGTCCGGGGGAAAGGAGGAAGAAGGAGATTGTGATGGAGAAAGGGGGTCTGTAAACCGTCAGGCACCGCACAAAGGCTTTGCCACGTAATTACAGGCTCCTATTAAGTCGAGATCTGCCCTCCCAGGGGTCTCCAATTTTCTTGTATTCCCTACAAAGCCTCCTCTGCATGCCAGTTTGTGCCTTTTGAAGTGCCAGAGAGCTTCTTGATCCAACTGAGAAGGAAAAGGGAGCTCAGCGAGAAGAGGGGGAGAAAGCGAAGGGAACGGGGGAAGCCCACTACCACCCTCCTTCGGACTCTTGGAGCCCCCCGCTTTTTTTCCCCCTCCTTACGAAAAGTAAAGTGAGACTCCTGCTCTCCAATACATCTGCAAGACATCACCCTCTCCTCCTGAAACTTTAGTCACTCCTGAGAATCCACAGGAGTGCAGAGAGGGGGAACACGTTTTCTTGAAGATGTTTTAAAGCTGGAACAAGCCTTCTTCTGTTGGTGCTTGAACTCTTGCCTGGGAATAACTTTTTTAACCTTAAAAAAAAAAAAAAATCCACTTTGATTCTTCTCTCCCACCCCTTCTTCTTCTCTTCTTCTGTTTGCCTAACTCCCCCGCCCTGCTGGCCTCTCCTTTCCTCTCCCCCTTATTATTATTTTTAGTGCGTGCGTGTGGACGCTTTTGGAGAGCTGGAAGGGATTTTTTTTTTTTTTTTCTCTCCTGACTTGAACATAGGGTGACTTTTCATTTTATTTTTTGGTGTGGATTATCTCTTTGGACCGCGCCGGACTTGGCCTCAGGAAAGCAACCGAGGCTGTCGAAAGCTGCTGGTGCAGAACTCTCTGCTCTTACAGAAGGGGGTCCCCCGCCCTCTTTCCACTTTTTTTTTTTTTTGTTCTTCCCCTCCTTCTCTCTCTCTCTCCCTCTCTCTCTCCACTCCCCCCCTCTCTCTGCCCCACTCGGCTCCTCTCCCCCCTCGCGCCCACAGCGTTTGGTGTTGATTCGAGCGGGAAAGGGGGGTGGGTGGGATCGGAGGGGAAGACCATGACCTCCAGCTACGGGCACGTTCTGGAGCGGCAACCGGCGCTGGGCGGCCGCTTGGACAGCCCGAGCAACCTCGACACCCTGCAGGCTAAAAAGAACTTCTCCGTCAGTCACCTGCTAGACCTGGAGGAAGCGGGGGACATGGTGGCGGCGCAGGCGGACGAGAGCGTGGGCGAGGCGGGCCGGAGCCTACTGGAGTCGCCGGGACTCACCAGCGGCAGCGACACCCCGCAACAGGACAGTGAGTGAGGGGGCGCGTGCCCGCGGGGTGTGTGTGTGTGTGTGTTTGTGTATCCCGGATCGGGGGCGGGGGCGTCCGGGCTGGGTGGCTGGAGCTCGCCGGGCGCCGGAGGGAGAAAGTCCGGAAAGAGGAGAGGTTGGTGGCAGTGGCCAGAGGAAGGGCCGATCACAGACGGAGGGAAGAGGAGGGCTCCGCTGAGGAACGAGCCCGGGCGGACGCCTGAGGGAGGCTCCGAGGCCCCGGCTGGGGTCGGGGACACTGCCCGCCGCGGACTCTCGCAGAAGCCGGCTGCGCTGCCTCTCCGTCCCGGACGAGCGCGGCTGGCGGATCTTCTCTCCAGCCGGTCGAAAGGGCTGGGCAGGAAAAGGGTCCCAAATCGGTGCAAACTCTGGGAGCCCGCCCTGTTTGAGAAGACATCGGGTTAAGGATGCTGAGTCGGGTCCGAAGGGCTTCTCCTGGCTGGCATAAGCGGGTTGGAGGGCGGAAGGGACCGAAGAGGCGGAGGGCACCGCGTAAAGCGAGCTAGACCCGCGCTGCTTCCGCGGCGCAGCGCGCGCGGGCTCCGAAGGCCGGAGGTGCCAGAGGGGCGGCCCTGGAGCGCCCAGCTCGAACGCTGTATCCGCTCTCTGTTTAGGAATGTAGCCGACACCTGCCTAAGGGTTTAAGACTCTCGGTAGAATGAAAGGCCTGAATGACAAGGGAAAACTCAGACGAAGCAAAGGGAGGGTCCTTTAGGGGTGAAACCCGAGCCGCTGCCCCGCATGGTCCCACACAGGAGAGATGCGCGACGGAGGCCCGGGCTCCAATGCCAAGCCCGGTGTTACATTGGAAGAACTCTCCCTAATAGCTCTAAGATTTCCAGAAAAGTCCATGTAGAGTCTCCTTTTGGCACTCTCCTTGATTGCTATCACGTCCCCAAGGAACTCTCGCCTTGTTACTAGCTGTGCCTTATAAAACGTGACTTCAGGTATATCCATACGTTCTAGAAGAGTCTGTAACAGACCTGTCACATGGCTTATCCCAGGTGAAATGGGGTTGGATATTTCCTCCTCAGGGTTGCAAGAGTCAGAACTTGGCTGAAAGTATTTAAATGAGGCTGATCCCTTTCCATTCTATTATTTGCTGACTGCTCTTTTGTCTTGGAACTCAGAGGCTGTGGAACCGGGGAACCCACTGGCAATCTATGGTTTTCAAATAACAGTGCCAAGGTCAGACTCTTGGAAAACACATAGCAAAGCAAACAGGATTTAGAAACAGCTGGAAGCAAGTCCTGTGCAAAGTGGTGGGAGAGCAGCGCTGAAACAGGCCGCAGGGAGAGCCCATCCCTACCGCAGGCCGCCTGCCCGTCGCCCTGCATCCCTGGTCCAGGCCTGGGCTTCCCTCAGTATTTTAGCCAGAAGCAAACTAGGGCCCATCCACCCTACTGTGGGCATGGGCAGAGGGTGATGGGGGATCTGACCTGGCCAGGCTCTAGGGAAAAACTGAGGAATGAAGACCGGGTGTCCCCAAGTCCTGGATAATGGCTAGGTGCAGAGGTGTCCTTGTTGAGGTTATTGGCACCTTCTGGGGAGCTGCTCGCTGGTGGCACAGGCAGGGAGCAAGTTAATAGATGGTGTAGGCACTTGTAGCTCAAGAAAATGCACTGTGAAATAATATTTAAACACTTTACTAGGGAATATTTTACCAACTGAGCTATCAGGGAAGCAAAGAGTAGGGAGAACAGTATTCTGAATTTTCACGTGCCTATCACTCAGCTTCACAGCTAATTATTAATCACAGCATTTACCATTATTCAAAGAAGGCTGGAGCCACAACAGAAATCAAGGTTGTGAAGAAACTGCAGCACAGAAGGTCAGGGTGCATTGAGGGAGACCAGCCAGAGTTGCTTTGTCCCAAGAGCAAGCAGAGGGCTGTGTAAAGCAGGCCCAGGTAGGTGGCCAGAGCAAGCCCAGGGTCCACACAGGCCAGAGCTGGAGGGATGATGATCGTTCCTGTCTTTTGACTTTATGTGGATGCAAAGAGAGGAGAGTTTGGGTCCACGGTGGCCTCCTAGTGGGTATCCAGCAAGGCTGGGTTGAAGAGACCAGCTAGGAATCACCCCTAATCTGAGGTGAGGCTGCAGGCTGGCGTGGGGAGGTGACTCAGGGATGGCTTCTTCTAGACCCAGGCCTGAGGCTGGGCTGAGCACGTGGCAACTGTGGGGCGCTAGTTCGCTAGGGGACAGGCAAAGGGCAGCAGGAGAAGTCGGGGACGGTCTGTCCTGAGGAAAAGGGATGAGACCTGTGGAAACCTGCCCACTTGATACTTGAGTACATCACAGAGTTTCTAGGAGTAAGGAACGACCCAGAAAAGGAAACAGATTCTGGGGGAAAGCGTGCTTGAAGAAGAATGGTAGACAAACAGTTCCAGCAGGAGGCCACAGAATGCAGTACGAAGTGATGGGGATGAACTTTTGGACATCTGGGGAAGTAGCCAAAATCACACACACACCCAAACACCGCCATAGGCCTTGCTTTCTGGGGATGACCAGGGCCCATCCTTCTAACAAATGGGTAGTTGCTTTTAGAAGCCGTGTTTCCTCAACCTCCTTCCCTATCTCTGGGGTGAGAATAAGAGGGTCTGGTAAGTTGAGTGGTTGCAAGTGTTCAGGAGGACCTTTGTCCTTAGTCTTGGGCCCCAACCAGGAGATGCCAAGGAAGCTGTCACAGTTACCCAGAAGTCAGGACTGGTGGAGGGCTACTGGGCTTTCAGTTTGCCATGGACAGTGAGGCTCAGACTGTGAATCAGAGAAGAGTCTCCAGGCAGAGGGCAAGAGCTAGGCTTGCCAGCTGCAAGGGACAGAGGATGGCACCAAGAGTCAGGCACTTTTTGCAGCATGCTGGGTGTCTACTCAAGTGAGAAACCATAATCTCCTTTGGAGAGATGGGGAACATTTCAAAGACCCCTTTTCTTCTCAGAGCTATATAGAAACACGTCCTCCCTAAAGTTTCTATTCAACTCAAATAAGTAAAACAGACTGTATTTACACTTGCAATGTTAGATTATTAATTTTGCAGATTTTCCAATTACAAACTGGACCCATCTTAGCAAAGAGGAGCCAAGCACTGTCCAAAGTGAAGGCTTCCCACTGATCCCCTGCAGGCCACACCACAAGTCTGTTTCCCCCCTTTTTATTCACTCCACTTTCCTCTCTGTTGAAGTATTTCTTTCTCCTTTTACTGATATTCCCAACCTAGTAAATTTCTCAAACTTCTGGGTTCAAACACTTTCAGTGATTTAAGAAACGGTTCTTTAACATCGTCAGAAATCCAGTGGCTAATGGGGGAATGTGGCGTGTGAAGGGTGGGTTGGCGGTACAACAGAGGTAGTCAGGGAGAGGAAAGAGGAACAGGGCATAAAAATAGGCAGAACTACCCCTAGGAGGACGGTGCATCCCGCTGTCATTTCTTAATCTGAACTTCTGCAAACTCTTAAAAAAGCGCCTGCCTTCCACGTTCCCAACCTCTAAATTAGTGAAACCAGATTGTCCTAATAAGACCTTTTGTTGGAAACACATGTAGTCATAAAAAGGTAGACGGAAAGTCAATTAGACACGCGCGCGCACACGCACGCATTCACAAGGCGGTGCTAAGTGTGCGCCCGGAGCAGCTGGGCCCCGGGCCGCTGTGCGAGGCAAATACAGAGCAGCGGCGCGGGGAAATCGATTTGTCACAAAGGGAGAGGTGTAAACGCGGCGCGAAGGAATCACCCGCCCAACCCGCCTGCCGCACTCCCGGGGGCCCATTTCTGCCGGCTCTTCAAGGCCAGGGAAGCGCCCTGGAGAGCACCGGGCGCTTGCTTCCCTGTTGGAATTCACATCGAAACATCGGTCCCCTCCGGAGTCTCTGTATTTGCAACACCTATGGCACCAGAAATCTGCGGCAACACCCCGGGAACCTGGAGCCGGTGCCGCCACTCTGAATTTGGGCCTCAGTGATCTCGATTCAAGGGGGAGTCAACGAAATAGACCGTTTTAAGCGTAGCCTGGAAATATTTTTTACTCTTTAGAGGAGGCAGTGAAATCCAGGATCAAGGGAGGTCACTGAGTCCCCAGCGTCGAATGTCAAGTCCAGAAAAGATGTGGTGAATCTTGTTTATCTCACATGCAGGAGCAAGGGGCTGAATGGCCTCAATATTTCGAAGAAACTGACAGTCTAGTGACTTCCTCCCGCTTTGGAGCGAAGGGCGCTTGGAGTTTGAAGCGTCGGGGAGGTGAGCCTCTAAAATCCGAGGCCCCGGCTGCTAATATTCCCCGGGGCTCCAGATCCCCCAATTTTAGAAGTCAGTGAGTCACTGGCTCTATCGTACATTTCGCTGAGGAGGCCCTGGCGAGACTCCGGAGCGCCTTTCTCTCACCTTGGGCGTCATGCAACCCTGCTTTTTTGCTTGGCGACCTTAACCTTCCCCCGGCAAGCTCAGTTCAGAACTAGGGGCGTCGGGCGGGCAGCAACAGGTCACACGGGTCCCTGCAGTTCCTTCGTCTTCCCAGGGGCGTCATTTTAGATTTTACGACACGGGTAAATAAATCATCTCCAAATCAGCAAGAGTCACCCCTCTCCCGCCCCTTGCGAAAAAATACCTCAGCAATTTCAGAGCCAAAATTATGTTTCTACTTCACCGGCTCAGATCCCCTCAGATACGAATTTTGAACGTTGCTTTGGCCAGTAGCCACCTCCGAGAACATTACATTTTTTCACTTTTAAATAACATCTATAGATTTTCAACGATGAGGATCTCTAGACCAATTTGATTTTTCCTTTAAAAGATGTGTTCCTTTTACAGTTCCTCTCCCCTCTCTTGTTTACCTGTTCCCTCTCTTTAGTAGGGCAAACCGTCTAAACAGACCTGTAGCTCCCGGAAAACCCCAGTCCTTTGCCCGAGCAAGCGCCAGGGCCTCGGGTACAAGGAAGTTGCAAATGTGTGCGCGCCTGTGCGTGCGAACCTCGCGTGCCTCCCGTTCCTGGAGGTGCGCACTTTTAATGACTCTCAGAATATGTATTTATTTTTTACCCTTTAGTAGAGATGGGTCAGTAAAAGCCATAAGAAGTACACATTTTAGGAATGGGGGAGTGGATTTGTAGAAAAGGAGATAAGGCTTGCATTGTGCTCATATTTTTCTTTGCAGAGGGTGGAAGAGCTTTGGGGGGAGGGGGTGACAATCCTTCCGAGGAACAAAAACGGAGGTTCAGCATCCTCCATACAAGTGATTTGTAAGTTCAACCAACAGGATCCTCAGATCTTTCCTCCGAGCTAGGGATCCCGACATTTACAGGAAAAAATTCGGTAAAGGTCCAATTCCCAGTTGCCACTTGGTGTCCAAACATTTACAGAACTACCTGTGATTGCGCACGATTGTAATCTGATTGGACGGGTTTTTGTTTTTTTTTTTCTTTTTCTTTCTTTCTAATTGGGGTTTTAATTTAAGGTGGGGCGAGTGCCAGTCCCATAGATTTGGTACCCCCTAACTTTTAAAAAATTCAAAGAAGATGCACATGTCAACAGCATTATTATTATACACAAGATTTTGGATTCTTGTAAAATCAAATAGTTTGATGAGCAGGTTAAAAACACTCAATTAAAAACCAACCATCTCAAACAGTAAATAATGGTATCAACAAACCACCACGACCTCCTTTTCTCTGAATGCTGTTTGTTATAAAATCAATAAATGCGGAGATACAAGGCCGGGATGTCTGAGGGACAGTCATCGGTGTTTAGCGGTCAGAGGGTTTGCTTTTCACGTATGAAAATTTTTGAGCAAGGAGTCTCCACCGTGGTCTGAATATTAGATTCTTGGCGTCGTCATTTGTCCAATTTAGTGAGGCAGCCTGAAGGAAGCAGTCGTACAGAGAATTATGGGCTATCAATTTTAGGTTTAAGACCAAAAGAAAGAAAGAAAAAAATCCCACTACATTTCACTTGTCCTGGAACCACTTTTCTTGATGAAAAAATATTTGGGAAGCCGATTATAGGGGCAATAGCCACTTTAGGGGAGGGGAAGGGGAACAAAGGCACAAGTGGTGGTGAGTTAGGGAAATTTTATGAAAGAAAATAAAGAAAACATGTCAGAACAAATCAATCACAAACACAAGTGGCTTCTCAGACGAGTCTGAGGACAAGCAGAGTCAAGGATTCCGCTGCTCCCCCTGAAGCTCTCAAATGCAGGAATTTATGTAGGTCTGAGTTGGGACCAGAATGCTGTCTTTGGGTCCTTGGAGCACCGGATGGCCCAGTTGCTTTGCTGCACCACGGTAATGAGGGAGCTCTAATTCTTAAGAACTTTGGGCCTCCTTTTTACCATTATTGGTTTTCCCCAGACTCAGCTCCAAAGGAGAAATACGTTTGAAAAAATGTGTATTAACTTGAATCCCCAGGACCCGAGTTATGAGAAAAGACAGGGACAGCTTCTCTGGTTCCTGTTTTGTCTACTTTCATGGAGTTATTTGCAAGCGATGTTCTTAACAAGCGGATGAGAGACTGTAGTGAAACTTTCATGCAGGAATGGCGATCGCACTGGCCAGAACTGCAGACTCTGACTCTTTTTGCCGGGTGGGTTGCAGGCGATGTGGCGGAAGAAATAAAGAGTAAGGGAAAATTAATTCAGTAAATCAGCGAAGATAAATAGAACCATAGTATTTTAGATTTTAAAGTTGTCCATCTCTGCTGGTCTGGACAAAGATGCAATCCCCCGCCCCGTCCCACCTCAACCCTTGTCCTTCCAATTCCAAGGGCGCTGGGGCGCAGCTCTCAGCTAAATCGGTCTCTCGAGCCTTCCTAGAAGCTCCTTTCCTTGCTTCCTCTCGCCGAAAGGGGGCGCATTCCTCCCAGGTCAGGGCTGGAACTTAACCCCCGCCTTCAAAAACTCTTGGGTGCCAGCAGGAGAGAGAGAAATACTGTAGAGAGAAGACCCCTCTACACAAGTAGCAAGAGATGGGAGATATCACTAGCGTGCAGTCACTTCAGGGACTGCTGAACTGTATGCTCCACATGCGTTTTAACGGAAACAACTTCTTTGCAATGAAAATGGTGAGGATTCCAGGGTTAGCAGGAAGAGGCAGAAGGAGAGTGGGACTAGATGACCTTGGATAAGTGGGTGATTGGGCTGACGCCTGGGTCCCATGGAGAAGGAGAAGGTTTGTCCCTGTGGACGTGGGTGAGACTTTTCTGTAGATGAACTCCAAGTATTTACAGAAAGAGGGGCAGATTTGAGAGACAGGGAGCTAGCCGTATCAGTGAGACACTGCAAAATGGCCACAGAAACCCTCATAGTACCTGGAATCCTTAGATAGGGCTGAGCTTTGGCCACCTTAGAGTTCCTTTTCCCCTCAAGAAAGAACAGTAGCTGCCCCCACTGTCTTATGTGTGCATGCAACTTGGGCATTTCCAACCCCTGAATCTAACTCCTGGCCTCCACTGATCCTTCCTTTTGGGGCAAGGGTTTCAAGAGACTTACGGGAAAGATGAGGATATACCTTTAGCAAGTCTTGGGATTTTTCTACTTCTCTCTTGGTTTATTTCTCACTCTTTGACCTTGGAGGGTCAATAGGACAAGTCAAAGCTGGGAAAAACAAAGTGGCAGAATGAATATTTTGTCTTCTTAGCATCCATGGTGGTTAATACGTACTTTCCAAGATAATCTTGAGCTTGGGTATTCACTAGAAACAGAAGCATGAGGCCAGAACTGGAAGGGAAATTGCTTTCCCACAAACGTTTGTCTGAGCGTAAGAACATTTACCTCATTCACTTAATTTCTCACCATCAGCCATGTCATTATGTTTTAAAGGACCTCACAGGGCTGGAAGTTCTGTGTAGTTTTACAAATAAGCATAAAAGCAGATGGGTGCTCTTCCAGTGCTCTGAATACATATGGGGAGGCCAAATCTTTTCAAAGACAATTGAGATATAAAACTTAAAGGCCAAGGGGCCCAACTCAATAAAAATTTGAGCCAGAATATGCTAAGTTCAATCAGCTTGACTATGGGCAAAGTGAAGGGCCTAGCCAGCACTTTGGATATATACAGAGAACCATGTTTTCTCAAGTTTCCATTGTATTTATCCACACCAAGTCATGCTAGTCTACAAAGGGTTTAGTAGAATTGGCTTGGGCCTGGTGAATGGTAGGGAGACAGTGTCCTGCCCTTCTGAGCTTATCCATCATCCTTTTCTTTGAATTCATTCCCTGTACCCCAACTGGCTATCCACAACCTGTGTGCTGCAGAAAAAACTGGTGCCAGGAGGCCACATGCTAAGTCACTTCAGTTGTGTTCGACTCTTTGTGACTCCATGGACTGTAGCCCACCAGGCCTCTCTGTCCATGGAATTCTCCAGGCGAGAATACTGGAGTGTTTTGCCATGCCCTTCTCCAGGGGATATTTCCAACCCAGGGATCCAGAAGCCTCTTAAATCTAGAATCCTTAGAAAAGGTGAGGACTTTTGATCAATAATGTACCAGGCATTTTCTCATATTTGTCCTCTCTAACAATTCATTTTGTAATGGCCTAGTTAGAGACTTCATGGGGACTGAGGTTTGGGGAACTGGTTACTAGTCTGTTTCTTTTACAAGTAGCTCATAAATATGTGAAGTTGAGCATTCCAGTAGAAATAGGCATTGAATCTAAATCTTTATAACTGGGCACTGACACACATCACCATTAATCCAGACTGGGAGGTGACACTAAATAATTATGTACATTGTGACTTTTCTTTCAATTTTCTACCTGTGCTGCTTCCCTAAATGCTGGATTATAACAGTCATATACCGCTGGGCCAGGTGGCAAACTCTCGCCTGTGCTCAGTAAATGTTTATTGTCATAGAGTGAGCTCCCCAAGTTTAGTGGATCCCCTTGCCAACCTAATGTAAGAACTAGGTCCCCTCCCCTCCTCTTCACGCTCTAAACCCTTTAAAGGCTTTAGCGATCTCCTCTGTGTTGCATGCTTAGTTGCTCAGTTGTGTCCGACTCTCTGCAACCCCATGGACTGTAGCCCGCCAGGCTCCTCTGGCGTTTTCCAGACAAGAATATTGGAGTGGGTTGCCATTTCCTTTTCCAGAGATCTCCCCTAGGCTCACCATTTTAGTAACCATCTATATACAAATGACTCCCAGGATATATCTTTAAGGCCCCCCTTGGAGCTGCAGATTTGTGTATGCAGCTACCTAGACATTTCCATTTGAACAACTCAAATGCTTCAACTTCAAAACAACCAAAACATGGCATCAGTGAGCTCATTTTCCCAATCTTATCCTCTGATAGCTTTTCCTATTTTCCTGTATCAAAACATGTGGTTGCAATACTCAGAAACTTTGGACTCATCCTTGACTCCTTCCTTCAAGCCTCTGTTCAATCCTACTCTAAATGTCGACAAATTTCTCTTCTCATTTGAATTCATCTCTTTTAAAATCTCTAAAATATCTCATTTGCTCTCTAAGCCAGCTTCCTAACTTATTGGGTCTCCCTGCATCCATTGGAAGCATTGAGTGGCCCTTCTGTTTATGAAATCTTTGTTGCAAGTAATTTTTAAAATATGAATAATACCTAAGTGTGATACAGGCTCATTTTAGAAAATGTATTATTTTACATTAAAAAGTTTTAGCGGGAAAATCAGGTCACTTATATTTCACCACCCTGAGGTAGACGCAGGTAACAGTTTAATATTAAAGTATTTCTTTTTATCTTTTGCACAAAGCTTGTATTAACATTCTTGATGGCCAATTTAAAAAAAAAATTTTTCAAAGATTGTGTTTCACCCAAATTAAGAAAACACACACACACTGAACCCACTTGCTCTCACCGAAAAGTTAAACAAACACACAAACAACAAACAAAAGCTCTCCAAAGATGATGAGAGCTGTGACATCACAGCTATTTCCCAGCGTTCTCAAGTTCCAGTGGGTACATTTCCAGCAGTAAAGACCTTCTGAGTAAACAGTTTCTTTTTCTTTTCTGCTTGTTCTAGCTGGGAACCTTCCCTAGACATGAGCACATGTCTCCTTTAGAAATTGGAAAAGCCTGCATAATACCTAAAGGACATTCCGAGACCACAGTTGGAGAGCTCCAAACAAAAAAACAAAAAAATTTGTTTTTACATGATTTAGTGAGGAAAAGTGCCACAAAGCAAATTGCAGAGAAAATATCTTAAGGGACTGAAAATTTTCTATTATTGTAGATCCCTGGATCTTAACTTTCTTTTATGAAATGTTTTGAGACTCATACATGTTTTTGTAGAAAAAGGAGGAGGAAAACGATATTTTTCTGTACCCTGCAGAATGATGATCAAGCTGGATAATGACCTATCCCAGCACACAGTAGTGTGTTTTGACAGAGAAAGAAGCACTTAGCAAAATCAAAGATAATGCATTTATCCAGATATGAAAGTCGGCAGTCCCCCAGCCCTTACTTAAAGTGATAATTGCAGAGAAAATATAAATTGTTATTATGAAATCTGTGTAAAAATCATTCCCAGGCAAGTTTATGTTGAAATATTTGCCTGATGAGTGCAAATATTTTCTTTAGGGTAAGTATTAGCAAGTGATAAAACATCATATGGAACAAAATTTTAAAATTATTATTCGATAGAGCTAAATAATTCACCTTCTTCCTTCTCATGAGAAAGGGGGAACAGGGAGAGTAATCATCATTTTTGAGGACTAAAAACCACACTTGCCCAATAAAAGTTTCTGCAGTTTCCCACATTGCCTAGTTCTAAAGGAGGGGAAAAGGAGAACCACCCAGAGCGCTTTGCCTACAACCAGATGTGCTGCTCAGCTGCTCTAATCCTCAAGTTCGAGGGAAGACCACAGGATGAATCCTCCACACATTTAAGAAATAAAACGTAATTTGGTTCATTAATCATGAAACTGAAATCTGCAGTCTTGCTGCACATATTTCAAAGGCTGAATCTCCTCTGACAACAGAAAGAGAAAATAATATCACTGCACGTTTGACTGTTCTCAGCTTCCCTCAGGGAAGAAGAGATTTTTCTGTGTGTGATCATTTTTACTCAAAATATATGAAGTGTTATTTAAATTTATAACTTTTTCCCCTTTACCCTAACATTCTCCTTTCTCAGGGTGGTGAGAGTATCTGTTGTCTGCACTGTTTTGGATTTTTTTTTTTTTTTTTTGGTTTGAAGATTCAAGGCTACCTTGAACAGCCAGGAAATTCCAGCTGTGTTCGGGTAGGCCTTAAAAGTATAATAATTTAAACTGCAGTAATATACTCAGACTGCTGGTTTACTTAATTCTTTCCCTTTATTACTTGTATAAATCGATGACCTACTTTGTCTTAAAGAATTAATAACATTAATAAGAAGGATAAAGTGAGATAAAATATGAAACTACTTCACAGATTCTAAGAACATATGCCAGTGCTATTATGTTTTATAAAGGCAATTCTAAGAAATGAGTTGGGATCACATAATTCTTTTTATTTTACAGATAAGGAAACTGTGGCTTGGAGAATTTTAGTGAACTACTGTTGAATGCCTTGAATCTTTCTCTCCTGATTCCATTTTATCTTTTTTTTTTCATTGTGTCCCACCACCTTTGATGTCAACAGATTCTTTTAGATACATTACTGTCTAGGGAAACAACACTGACTTAGGAGGGTGATGCCAGCATGCCACTTCATGGTACACAGCTGTGCTGCACAAATCTCTTTTAATTCTTCTGACTCTTATTCTTTGTTATAAACTGGGCATATAACTTCCACCATAAACTGTGCCTATCTTCCTCATGGGAATGTAGCAGGCCAAAAAGACATTGCATTTGTGAAACTATTTGAGAAATAAAGGGCTAAATTTATGTACATTAGTGTATGATAAGGAATACTAATAGAGGCTTTTCTAAATTAACGTAATAAATAAAGATCAAAAGTAAGAATGAATTTCAATATATTTAAACTCTGTTCTCAGAAACAAGAATATTTAATTTAGATTTAGGGACACTAGGAGATTCAGAGCATTTTACTTTGTTTCTAGATAAATCCATGTTAAATGATGGTTCCATTATTTAATTACTGGTTGACTTTAGACAATTCTCTGGGTCTTGGTTTTCTCATCGAAAGAATTGGCACATTAATATCTATCACTCGGGTTTATTGTTTGGAATGATGAGATAATGTAAACAAAGACCCCAATGCCTTACTCCCCTTCTCCCTGAATGCATGCCCTTTCCCTGTTCTGCACTTCAGTAGCATCTCTGAGAAGTTCAAGCTCAGTTATGTGTTCAGTGTGGTTTCCCAATCCATGCTGGAGGGCATTTAATGTCACTGAAATTAGGACTATTCCCATCCTCCAAAAGTCACAGTCTTACATCATATCCCTTACTGAATGACTAGGGAACATCTGTTTTGATCTACAGTTAGGAGCTTATGCCTTACAATTTTTAGTGACACTCATAAGACCACACCATAAGTTCCTGCAGCACCAGGAGTCTAGCTCAGACATTCCCGACTAAGGTTATTTCTTTCAGGTCAACCTCCCCTTCTTTAGCATGAAACAGTATTACACACTTTTTTCAAGTTCGAGATGGCATCAGCCTCTCATATCTCCATGTGCTTCATCTATCACTACAGACCTTTATTGTGACTGAAGAAGACAAATACCCATCCCCAGTGTAGACATTGAATTTAATTATGACATATGCTTAGGATACCAGGTGTCAAGACTTCTTATCCAGATCTGACACAGCCAGTGAGTTTCTAGGAAGCCAATCATGTTACAGTTTCTCTGTGGTATAATATCTGTAACGTAGCTAACTGTCTTACCACTCCTATGAGGTTTCTGTGGGGTTTACTTAATTTTTTTGTACATGAATAATATCATGTTAACTGTGATTGTACATAAAATTGCCATTCTTTTTGCCAACTTAGACTTCCTAACCAGTTGAGTAAGATAAACATTCTGTTCTGAGTTTGATACGTGACCTGCTTGCATATGTATGGCTTTGAAATCTGATAAACTTGGAAGACATACAGACTGCATTTCTATATCATGAAGCATCCAAGACTCTTTTTTTTTTTTTCCAAGCAGTTAACGATTAACTCCCCCTGGCATTCTTCCAGAACAGAACAGCATGGCTAATGCTTGTGGTGCATGAAGAGAAAATGGGTCACTGTGGGTGAAGCACTTTGATGATGGTTTACTGCAAGACTTATGTGCTAGATGTCTAGGGAAGCAGGGTGCCATATATCTTCTGCAGACGACAGATGAGAGATCATCTCCTAAACATACTCAGTAGTTATTAGTCAGAGATTAGGAGCATAGCTCTGTCAGGATTATTGGTTTTGACATATGGAAAAGTGTTTGTGTGTTTGCTAAAAATACTTTGTGCACTTTACAGTATTATGTAGTCTCTAATTGGGGGTGTAGATAACTGGCTTACTGCCTTCATTTAGGGAGCGTGTAGCCCTCATCTAGGAAAATTGTCCTTTGGTCCTTGTAGTCTTCCTTTCTTTCTCCTGTATATGTCTCTCCCACGAGCAGTTCATTTTTAATGATTTGGAGAAAAAGGATGAAGAGAAATAAACAGATAATCTGATTCTTCCCCTAATGTGTTTGCCATCTAATCCTGTATGTCTTTTTAAAAATTTTATTTAATTGATTAATTTCTTTTTGGTTGTGCTGGATCTTCATTGCTATACTGCTTTTTCTATACTTGTGAGTGGGGGCTACTCTCTTAGTTGTGGTGTGTGGGCTTCTCATCGTGGTGGCTTCTCTTGTTGCGGATCATAGGCTCTAGGATGCGTGGGCTTCAGCAGTTGTGACACACGGGCTCAGCAGTTGTGGCTCCCGGGCTCTACTGGGCCCAGGCACAGTAGTTGTGATGTACGGGCTTAGTTGCTCCATGGCCTAGTGGGATCTTCCCAGATCAGGGATCGAACCTGTGTCTCCTGCATTGGGAGGCAGATTCTTCACCACTGAGCCACCAAGGAAGCCCTAATCCTGTGTATCTTAGAGTGTGTTGCCTAACTCATCCATGTGCATCCAAAGAGAAAGTCTTAAAATGCAGATTCCAAGACCCCATCCACACCCAGTGAATCAGAATCTCACAAACACCTGCATTTTAAATATCCTGGATGGTTTTTATACATCACAAAGTTTGAAAACACTGATGTACACCACTTTCGTTCATAGTAATTGGTATCAAATGATGTGTTTCTCTGTGGCATCCACTGTGTAATGTGTTTTCCATTGTTATGTAACTCTCCCTAAGTGTCAATCTTATCTTCTTAACTAGGTGTAATATAGTTTTGAATACAAGGGCAGAGAGGCAGATATTTTATAACTTCAGAGTACTTAGCGCAGTGTTTTTCATGTTGTAGATGGCTTAATAAAAAGCAGTTATTTAAAAAAATAAATGTATGAACAAAGTGGGAGATAAAAAAAAATATATACACAGAGCACTCACTAGGTGCCTGGCACTGTTTTAAATGCTTCACATAAAACAAAGAAAAACAGTTTGAGGCAATTATTTGGAGTTGTAAAAATCCCAACTGTGATGAATTTTCAGTGATTGTTATCTCAGCTCTTCTGGGAGAAAACCATGTGTCATAGAAGGGGCAGTCTATCACTCAGATACTAATATTTGCAATTACACTTTAGTTTTAAGTAAGTTTTCAGATGAAAATATTGCACATTTAGAAAGTTATAATTCTGTATTTAATACCTTATTGTCTTACAAAGTTCTTCCTTTCTGATGGTGGATAAAGCACAGTTTTTCTAATATTATGCAATTTTGTGTACTTCTGCATGGTCTGAGGAGGCTAAAGTTTAATTTACCCTTTTTTCAGACATTGTGGGAAGGTTGTATTTTGAAATTTCAACACTACTTTTCCAAGTTTGCCATGCTTAGAGACAAATTTATTCCATTAGCGGGCACATACATTAGCTTGGCACATACTAAAGTTACATCTCAAATGTCTCCTTTTAAGGTGTGCGCCAGGGTTTTTGCCCTAAATGGACTTTTCTGTTAAATGTCAGGCTTTGCTTTTTTTCTAATGAAGTATATGTAAGTCATAGATTGCTGTCCAAAGAGTGTGTGGGGAGATGTGGATAGCCTTTTAAATGACAGATCATTCAGTTAAAAAGGAGTTGCATTTGGAAAAGCAGGGTAAGTGTGATTTTTAGAAAGCTCAGAGGAAGAGAACAAGAAAGGAGGGCCTTTACAGCCATGAGAGGGGCAAAAAGCAAGGGGAAAGCTTTCCTGGAGTCATAGCTGCAGCAGAGACTACTGCTGAGTTAGAGGCCTCGAAGCCCATCTGGGATCCTTTGGTGACATAAACTTTGCTCTAGCGGTTTATGACATCACTGGAACCCCCTGAGTGGAATTACAACTCCATAATTCACAGTTAGCTGTTGTTTATTTTATATTTAATCATTTGTGGAGCATACTGGCAGCATACTCAGGGGAACTATGTGGTTATGCTCCTGCAAATCTTGTTGTTGCATAATTAAGTACGTCAGAAGTAATTCACCAGTGTCATAACATCCCATATTTCAGGTCTTGCAGATGCTGGCCTTGCTTGTGATTGTCCTGAAAATTATCTTTGTTGACTCACCTTATCAATGAGTTTTTCTCTGAGCTGAACAGTTATGAAAGGCAGCTGGGCTTTCTGGTTTAAATGATTTTCTGAGTAGCAAGGATAATGCTTCATAGAAAAAAATAATCCCCTATGTGATATCAATTTCTATAGTGTATCTGTAAAGTGTGCTTCAATTCCTATTAACCCCAAAGAACATAAAATGTATCAATGAGATAACAAAGAAGGTTCTTGGATTAGTAAAGTGAATTTAGATTAGTCTCTCTATTTCCTTGTGTTTGGCCCTGTGGCTCAGAGATGATCCCGCTTTAACATCTTTGGATTTTTTCAATGGAGGAAGGGAGATAAAGGAAAGAAATTTAGATTCATTGAGCACTCATCATGAACAGGTACTGTGCTGGGTGATTTATACTACTTATGCTGTTTTATTTTTCACATAATATTAAGTTGTAGATATTATCATGTCCAATTTACAGCTAGGGTTTTGAGATTCAGAGGGCGTTGAGGAACTTGCCTTAAGCCTGACAAAACCAGAACCTGCCTTGACCCCTCTGGTACCCTGTATTCCATCACCCTATCGTTTATCCTCCAGTGGCTGGAAAAGTGGAAGAAGATGGTTGAGGTGAATGTGACACAGAATGTGGCTCTTCTGTGACATTTAGCGGTATGTGGTACCCCTGTAACTGTGGTACTGGGCTATGTATTGGGATTACAGTTTAAAAAAAAAATAGTCCTTTAGAAAACTGCATTCTCACAAAGAAAACCTCTCATGACACTGGATACTTCAATGACAATTAAGCAGCAATGTTTTTAGTCACTCAGGCATGTCCGGTTCTTGCAACCCCATGAGCTATGGGGCTCCTCTGTCCATGGGATTGCCCAGGAAAGAATACTGGAGTGGGTTGCCATTTCCTCATCCAGGGGACCTTCCCAACCCAGAGACTGAACCCATGTCTCCTGCATCTCCTGCATTGGCGGGCAGATTCTTTACCACTAGCTTCCCTGGTGGCTCAGATGGGAAAGAATTCGCCTGAGATCCCCTGGCTACCCACTCTAGTATTCTTGCCTGGATAATCCCATGGACAGAGGAGTCTGATGGGCTACAGTTCACAGGGTCACAAAGAGTTGGACACGACTGAGTGACTGCTCACTCATAGTTTCCTGCTATGGAAATGATTTTTATTTTTTGTAGTGAAAAATAAGGTTTTATTTAAAAGAATCAGTCTGATTTGGTTATTTGGAATTGAAAATTCATTTTTCCGGATGCAGTGTTATAAGTAGTGATTAGGGTCCCAGGACTAAGATCCCACTAGGGGCTTCTTATTGACTCAGTTGGTAAAGAATCTGCCTGCAATGCAGGAGACCTGGGTTCAATCTCTGGGTCAGAAAGATCCCCTGGAGAAGAAAATAGCAACCCACTCTAGTATTTTTGCCCTGGAAATCCCATGGACAGAGGAGCCTGGCAAGCACCAGTCCATAGGGTTGCAAGAGTCAAACATGACTTAGTAACTAACCCCCACCAGGTCCCAGGAAGCCGCCCTCCAACGAGTAAATGTGTGATATAGATGAAGACCAGTGACAACAGGGGCGTCCAGAGAGCTGTGTCCTGGATGAGTGTCCCAGTGGCTCAATCGTGAGGAGGACAGGGGTGTCTTTCTCTTTTTACTAGTGTAAGTGCTGGGAAAATTTAGAACTGGATGAATTTAATCTCTGGGCAGCTGTCTTCAATTCCTACCTCCTGAACAGCCGTGTCTGACTCCATCCCTCCTCTCTAAGTGCTCTCATTTCATGTATGGCATGGTCACATTGCCCAGTTTCTTTAAGAATGCCACTGAGATTTCAATGCCTCAGTCATTCTGCTTACCCCTCTTCTCTCTTAGTTCCAGGAAGAATGAAAAACACACAGAACCAGTAGTTTAATGGGAAATAATATACTGATTTGCCATTATCTAGGCAAGTACTCAATAAACCCAGGGCTGCCCAAGGCTCTGTCTTCTGAGATTTGCTAATGAAACAAATTTGGAAACCTAGGTTGATGTCGGTCATGATTGTGGAAGACTCCTATTCCATCGTCTTTCTCTTTCTGTCACTCATTTCCTCGTGTTTGACAACTATGTACTGAGTACTTGCTTGTGTGCCGGTCACTATTCTAGATGTTAGAGATACAGAAGTCGAACTGTCACAGAGATGAATTGTTTCTTCTCAGAAACCTTACATTTTCTTGGGAAATAAAGGCAATAGACATGTGAATAATGAACAATTAGATAAATGATTCAACTACACATGATGCTAAGTCCTAGAAAGGAAATGAACAGGATTATATGAGCAAGAATATAAATGAAATAAATGAGCTTACCACGATGAGCATAAAGAGCCTCTCAGGCAGTGGGCATGAACAGCAAGTGCAAAGGCCCTGTGGCAGGGACAAACTTGATGGGTCTAAGGGACAGAAAGAAGGTCAATGTGACTGGAAGATAGCAAGTGATAGGATGTTTGGCAGATGAGATCATAGACATAGGGAAGGGACTGGTGATAGTGACCTTGTAGGTCAAGGTGAGACGATGATAGCCATGGGAAGCCAGTGGAGGGATTTAAGCTATGGAGTTTTAAAATCTGATTGATGTTATTTAAAAGAACAATATGATTGCTATATGGAAAATAGATATTAGAGGAGAAAGGAAAAGCAATTAGGTTATTGCAGTGGGCCACGTTGGGGGGTGAGAGATGGCGCTATTGAACCAGTGTTATGAACCGACCATATGAATATAAAGCTGAACATAGGTATAGGTGGCAGGCACCAGACTGTGGCTACTCTAGGGGCTCCAGAGGCAGCTAGGAACCTGCTGGCTTAGTAGATAAGAGAGGCCTTAACTACTGGAGGACTGACCCCAGGTGCTTACTTTTCTTAGCCTCATCTTTTCTGTATTTCCTTACCCAGGTTTTCTCTCAAACTTACAAGCCTTTTCTCAGCAGGCTTTCTGGAGTCAGTTGACAAAGAAGCGGGAGTGGTTGGGTGCAGCGGGGTGTGAAATGAGAGCAATTTTTTTCTTGAGTTTGTGATTTGAACAGTTTGAGTCTGTAATTCAGGTACTGCCTGTAATTTTCCCAGAAAGGAAGGGTTCTGTTTTAAGTTATACAAAAGTGTCCTCTTTATAATTTAGCAAAACATCAGAAAGCAGTTTTGCTAAGGACCACAGTGCAGATGCGTGATAACTGAAATGTCTTGAGACATTAGTTGTATTTCCTAGGTTGGAGTACCCACCTCCCCTCCGCTTTTAGTGCATGTGCGTGAATACGCCAAAGGTCAGAAGTCAGTGAGGTCTTTTCTCCAAATGTACGCAGAGTTCAGCTGAGCTGCAATCAGCACGTTTTACCTACCACCGATCGTTCAGCTAACAAGTATTTGTTGTGTTTAGCACCATGTCAAGCACTTTGGAGGATTCTAAAGATACATATGACACGGGCTTTGGTCAAAAAAGTCACTCATCTAACTGGTGAGATGAATCTAATACTGGCCTTCACATAGCTCACTTTTGGTATGATTTTAATACATCCAATCTTGAGATCACCAGTCCTCTATACCTGTTCCTCCTCTTCTCCCATCACACAAGGATACCGTAGGCTACCAGGTGGAACCAGCTCCAGCTTTCAACAGAAACTGCAACCCCTATTTGTCTTCTATTCTACATGCCTGTTTCTCAGCTCAGACATTTCATCTCACAGGGGCTTGATCAGATCTTTCCTTATAGTTCTTTACAGATGGAATTTTCTATGACCTGAAAGTGGTTCTAAACTGGAGGAAGAATTTTAAACATGTGAGAAACTACTAGTTGGAAAGAAGAAACTTTGAATAGATACATCTTGCTTCTTAAAAAAATATTTTAAGAACTTTTTTTATCAGCATATAATTGATCTAGAATGTGGTGTTAGTTTCAGGTATACAGCAAAGTGAATCAGTTATACATGTACATATGTCCATTCTTTTAGAGTCTTTTCCCATATGGGCCTTTACAGAGTATTGCATAGAGTTCCTGTCCTTATTAATTACCTGTTTATATATAGTGGGCTTCCCTTGTGGCTCAGCTGGTAAAGAATCCACCTGCAATGTGGGAGACCTGGGTTCGATCCCTGGGTTGGGAAGATCCTCTGGAGAAGGGAAAGGCTACCCACTCCAGTATTCTGGCCTGGAGAATTCCATGGACTGTATAGTCCATGGGGTCACATAGAGTCGGACATGACTGACTTTCACTTCCACTTTTCACTTTTTAATATATAGTAAATGGCAACCCACTCCAGTACTCTTGCCTGGAAAATCCCATGGACGGAGGAGCCTGGTGGGCTGCAGTCCATGGGGTCGCAAAGAGTCAGACACGACTCAGAGACTTCACTTTCACTTTTCACTTCCCATGCGTTGGAGAAGGAAATGGCAACCCACACCAGTGTTCTTGCCTGGAGAATCCCGGGGATGGCGGAGCCTGGTGGGCTGCCTGGCGGAGCCTGGTGGGCTGCCGTCTCTGGGGTTGCACAGAGTTGGATACGACTGAAGCGACTTAGCAGCAGTAGCAGCAGCAGCAGTGTGTATATGACAATCGCAGTCTTCCAATTTACTGCCCCCCCCCCTGCCACTTACTCCCTGGTAACCATAAATTTGTTTTCTATATCTCATCTTGCTTTTGAAGAAAATTTCGAATTACCAGTACTTTAAGCATTGTGCAGCTTGTAGTACTGTGAGAGTTAAGAAATGCCTCATTATCTCATCTTCCCCATCATTCTAAACCTTCTAAACACTTCTCATGATATTTCAAGTTATTTGGCAAATGATAAGTTATAGTCAGCATAAACATACAAGTATGCAATCGATTAAGCAGACCATGCAGAAAAGTTCAGTATTTGGAAAGAAAAGCTCAACCTCGTATAAACTGAATCTTGGAACAATATTTCAGACCCCTGACTTCAAGAGTAGAATTCAGAGACAGTTTATTAATTTCTTCACACAGGGAACTTAACAATATGTTTCCTGAGACTGAAATATTGACTTTGCAACAGGGCTTATTTGAAGTTTTATTAGGCTTCTCGCGTCTTCTGAGCTTCCACTAATGTCTTTACTAATGATTTGAAAAAAGGAGCAGAGGAAATTGGGTTGGAATAAATTGTTTTACACCAATGGTAGCTAGAACAACCAGCTGTGCACATCTCCTGATTCAGGGGGACTTAAAGGATAGTGTGAGGTGGGGAAGGCCTGTAGCCTGGGAAGGCTGGTCACAGGGTGATTCAAGTCCTGACTAGTAGCTGACTAGGGACCAGCTCAGCAGTTTTCAGAAGGCTGACTCCAAGCCAGGGGATTTATAGAGACAATCTGCAAGACACATTTAGAGGAAAGATGATTTGGGAATTACAGTGCTTTCATCCAGACTCAGAAGTTTAAAAAAAAATTTATTTCAGTAGATGAAAAATAGAAGAATTTGGATTTTGGTATCAGATAATCTAGATTTTAATCCTGCCTTTATTTTTGCTTATGTGTGCTATTTTTGGCCTTTATTATACCCGTCTATAAAATGGAATGGTAATGCCTGCTTGATTTGTCTTTTTTTTTAAATCATGGAGTCTTGAAGGGGGCATAACTTAGAAGAAAAGATGTATATGGTTTGAGGTCTGATTAACACTAATATAAAAGCCTAGTATCACAGGAGGGTAACAAACTGCTAGGGAATCAGAGGGTAGATTTTTCAAATGAGCAGGAAGACACGAGGAAAGGCTTCCTGGAAGAGGCAGCATTTCAGCGGGACTTGGATATTGTAGAATTTTTTTACAAGTCAGAATATGGTGAGTTAAGAATACTATAAACACTAGGCAAGCAAATTTCAATGGACATGTACCTGTTCAATCCCACAGAGACACTTCCAAGCCTAAGGGGGGGACCTGTGAATTTCCTTGGCAATAGCTGACATTGCTTCTCTCTGCTGTAGTTAAAGATACAGACCCTCTTCCAGGCTGCCAATCTGGGCACTTTTCAGCAGCATTAAGCTCACTTAAAAATGACTTGACACAGCCTTACATTTTTAAAAAAAGCCTGGTCAATTTTTCATCAAAAGTACAAAAAACAAGTTGCTGTTTGTGTTCCAGATATTTTTTGAAAAATATGGTCTGGTGAGTGGAGAGTGGCACCTTGGGAAAAAAGCTGGCTTAGAGGACTGAAAACCTAAGAGGGCAGAAGCGGGCAGCTCTGCACTTTATAACCCAGCTCTGCACTTTATAACCCCGCTTTTCTTTAAAGGAGCTATTGGCAACCCTGGGAAGGGGTGGGGGAAGCAGAGGGGAAGGAGAGAAGTAGGGAAGAGAATTTCTCCTTCAAACAATCCCATGGTTTTCAGCAAGGTCAAAAGTCTGAGAGTTCTGTGGTGCCTTGGGGAGTGGGACTAAGGAAAATGTGACTTGGCAAGGTCAGCAATTTCTGACACTCATTCAAATTCTAGCCTTAGGGGGGGAGCTATTTGATGAGAACAGAGGAAGAGGTGGCATGAATAGATGACATTTAACATCGGTAGGAGACAGGCGGCTGCAGCAGCTTGTGCACTCAATTCCAGGGGAGACATTTCCAGAACAAACAGAGTCACCTCTTAATTGCCTGCATATGGATTTCCCACTTGGTGGATTCTTTGAAGGTCTACGGGTTGCCGGTTGTCGACTTTAACTTGCACACTCCAGAGGTACTTCATTTCATTATCCCAGAGACTACATGTTGAGAACCCCAAATCAGCTGGAATCTAAACCTAGGCTAAACTTGTTAGAAATGTATGCCTCCTAGGTAAACGAAAACAAAGAAACTGTATAATATTTTTCAAGTGTGAATATAGAAGGCTTCTTGGACTACCTTTCGTTTTGGGGAGTAGAACTAACATTGAATACCTTGTAAAAGGTCAAGTTTTTCTGCTCGCCCTTAGTTAGAACAATCAAGAATTGATTGGACCTCCCTCCCATTCACCTCTTCAAGAGGGAGGAAATATATGTATACGTATAGCTGATTCATACGTATTCATATGTATACGTATAGCTGATTCACTTCACTGTACAGCAGGAGCTAACACAACATTGTAAAGCAACTATATTCTAGTAAAAAAATGAAAACTAAACTTACATGTGAGATGAATACCACACACAGAAAGAGTTAATTGAACACTTCCTCATCCCCATCTCAGATGTCATTTAAGCTTTTTTTGTTAATACTAGGCTCTTTCCAGAGTAACACAAAGTTAAACAAAAAGCATAGTTTTCTATGATATTAAGAGCTTTTGAAAAAAGGTCACCTTGACCATTTAGGATTCTTCTTTTTTCTTACAGGTCAGAGTATATTGTGAGTGGAGAACATAATAAATACAAAAAAGGCAAATTTCAAACCCCATATGTGAAAGCTGGTTTTTAAATAATGAGAAAATGTTGATGTCGTACATTTACAGTCTTTTGATGTTTTGTTTGGTGAACAAGTTCATGGGAGGTATTCAGGGAGGTTAAACAAAAACTTTTGGTCTATAAACCCTCTCTGGCCTCTAGACTTTGGATGTTCAGGGATGCTTCACAACTTGTGAATTCTTTCCTCTCTGTCCTGTGCTAAGCCAACAGGAGAAGAGCTTTGTTCTGAGAGAGCACCAGGACCCACTGGCTAGGAATGTGGACTTAGCACAGCAGCCCGTTTTGTTTCGTTGCCTCACTTCACTTTCTGTGATTACTCTCTGAGCCTCACTTTCCTTTTCCCCCAAATGAGGAGTGCAAACCCTCCCGTTTAGAGCTGTTGTGAGCATCCAGTGACATAACGTATTGAGAATGGTTAGCAGTGTGCCTGGTGTGTAGCAAATTCTTACAGAATGGGAGTTATTTTATAATAAGCACTTGCTTGTTATTTTACAATGGAACAGACACTGTGGAGTCCTTTATCACTCAGCCATAAAAACTGTGTGAATATTTCCTTGAAATATTTGTAAACATCTGGAAACAATTTAGTCTGAGGACAGTTTAGGTAACTAAAGGGACTCATTCTTAAAATGAATATATAGTCTCTGGAGACTCCGGGGTCAGAGAGCAAGTGACCAAATACTTCTACTCAATCCAGAAAGCTTTGTGGGGATAGAGAGCGAAACTGAAGGAGGAAGAAAGAGAATGGGTTGGAGAGAAATAGATTTTGCTTAAAGCTAAGCTTCAAGCATATTTCGTTTGAGAAACAACATGTTGCTTACTCTGTGATTTCCAAGTCAAAGCATCTAGGTTATTTATCTATTTATTTGCTGAGTGACTTCTAAGTCCAGTGCAGTACCTCTCAAAACACTATTACTGTTATTATTATTATTAAATCTATTAACCTAGAGCTCTTGGGAGATAAAGGTTAGAACTGCCTACTGAATTTGGACCCAGTAAGCAGTATAAAATCACTGAAGGGAAACATTAGCACTTAGAGTACAATGTGGATCAAAAAATGAATGTTTCATAGTGTTAAGAGATAGCTGTGAAATTAGGATACATGTGCAAAAATGAAAGCATTGGATTTTTTCTATTTTTATTAGATATTGCCTTTACTTAAACAATTCATTTGCAAAAGCAATTGGATTTTTAAATTTTGCTCTTGAAGATAATATAAAGTCGGGTATGTTTTAAGGGGTTCCAACTTTTAGCCCTTTAAAATTAACTTCAGATTCATGCTTGGGATAATGTAGACTTTAGAAATTTATTTACTTGTAAAATTTTATTTAAAAAAATTCTGGGTGCCCTTACTTATTTAGCCAAATAAGGACATTTATATAAAACTCATATTCTTTCCTGACTATATTGTTTCATAAAGTAAAGGATACTATAGCACTAAAATAATAAAATGAATAAAACACAGGGGCTTCCCCGATGGTTCAGCAGTAAAAAATTTGCCTGCAATGCAAGAGAGGCAGGAGATGCGGGTTTGATCCCCGGGTCAGGAAAATCCCCTGGAGGAGGAAAGGGCAACTCACTCCAGTATTCTTGCCTGAAAATCCCATGGACAGAGGAGCCTGGCGGGCTACAGTCCAAAGGGTGGCAAAGAGTCAGATACGACTGAAAAACTGAGCATGCACGCACACAGAATAAAACATATGGGGATACTCACTGTTTTATACTTATTTCCTTTCCAATTTATGTTGGAATCTTGAAAGCTTTGTCTTCGTTCTGAGGACTCTTTTTTTGAAAGTCTCTGACTGAGGTATTTTTTGCTTCCTATATATTCACTGTGTAATTACTGATTTCATTATTGAAACTCAATATTTCATGGTGACCCAAGTTCAAGTAAAATTCATATTATTCTTTAGCTATGCATTTTCAGTTCTTAGTTCTGTGTCCAAAAGAAACGTTATCATCAATATTCATTAACAACCAATTACTATTTAAAACCAGATGGGAGATAATCTGAGTTAAAAGTAGACGTACATTTGCACCTCTTTTTTCAGGAATTATTGATTTGTTGTTATTGTTCAGTCACTAAGTTGCGTCTGATTCTCTGCAACCCCATGAACTACGGCATGCCAGGCTTCCCTGTCCTTCACTATCTCCTGGTTGTATTAAATCCATCAGGATATACTTTTATCTTATCCACTAGTACCCAATCTTAGATTCCCCAACTTCTTACAAGCAATGATAGAAAAACTTCTAATTTTCAGTTATTTCACAACACCTAATGGAAATACATGTTTACTCTCTAAAGACAAAGAAAAATCGTGATTTATTGATTGGATTGATATTAATTTACTGTAATTCCATGGAGCTTTCTCTAGCTCTTAAAATACAGTATGTGCCTGTAACTCTATGGACTGTTGCCCACCAGGCTCCTCTGTCCATGAAATTTTCCAAACAAGAACACTTGAGTGGGTTGCCATGCCCTCCTTCAGGGGATCTTCCTGACCTAGGGATCAAACCTGCATCCCTTATGTCTCTTGCATTGGCAGGTGGGTTCTTGACCACTACTGCCAGAATATAGCAGGGGGCTCATTAAAAAGCTGATTGAATGCATAATGAATGATGATATTCCTGGCTGTCACAAGCTAAATGACGCCATAGACTGACAATTTTGAGTTTACTTAATGCACCATAACAAATTATAGCTTATTTTCTGGTAAAGTTTTTGCAACACGGAATCTGTGAGGGTGGGGAGGTGGTCCATGGAGATGAAAAGATGGACAACATTCTTTTTTGTGTGTGATGATGTGAGTGGAAACAAGGCTGTGCTTTGAGGGAGTTTTGTGTATTTAATTTTAATGTTTGTGACCAGAAGTCGTGCCAAGAAGCATGTGATTTTTTTTTTCACTTTCAGTATGATTCTAAGGTCCTGATATTCATCAGCTTAAAAAAAAATTCTTTTTTCATTTCTTAGATATTTTTCTTGCATTTGGACACCAGGTGGCGATATGAGGTGTGGTGTGGGGAGCTTGGGGCTCTGAGGTTGGATCCTGTCATAGAGTGCAAGGAAGCAGGTAATGATCTGGAGAACAAACTGATCAGATATAGTAGTGTGTGTGTTTAGAAGACAGATAAGTTAAAAAGGAAGACGTTGTAATGATTTGGCTGTATTTTGGCTAAGAAAGACTAAGTTGGCATTCATCATCTGTATGAAAACCACTGTTCTCACCAGATTCCAGACAGTTATTTCCCATGGAAAATTCAGGAGTTACCAGAAGGTGTGTATCTCCTGCGAGCCATTTTGATTAGTATTTCATAATATACAAGACCTACCTTCCTCCCTTCTCACTCTACATGGAATATACAAACCTTGGGCTGAATAATGAAAGATCAGTTCAGTTCAGTTCAGTCGCTCAGTTGTGTCCAACTCTTTGCGACCCCATGAATTGCAGCACGCCAGGCCTCCCTGTGCATCACCAACTCCCAGAGTTCACCCGAACTCATGTCCATCGAGTCACTAATCACTTAGAACAGATTGGGGGAGGGAAGTTATTATACATGATAGCACATTTTGCCACCACAAACAGTTCAAGTCTGTGTGGCTCTGTACAAGAAAAATTGGTTGAGTCTTAGCATTTAGCCAGAGTCATACCCAAAAGCAATGGCACCCCACTCCAGTACTCTTGCCTGGAAAATCCCATGGACGGAGGAGCCTCGTAGGCTGCAGTCCATGGGGTCACTAGGAGTCGGACACGACTGAGCAACTTCACTTTCACTTTTCACTTTCATGCATTGGAGAAGGAAATGGCAACCCTCTCCAGTGTTCTTGCCTGGAGAATCCCAGGGACAGCGGAGCCTGGTGGGCTGCCATCTCTGGGGTCGCACAGAGTCGGACACGACTGAAGCGACTTAGCAGCAGCAGCAGCAGCAGCATACCCAAAAGCAAAATCAGTAATTATCATTACTAGATTGGTTTCGAATTTGAAAATATGAGAGAATTCATGTTTGGCAAAACCTCCCCACCTCCTGCTATATATGAGGATTTGTGTGATAAAAGTAATTATAATATTAATTGGACTTTAAACATTCAAATGTTTTTACAGGTCAGGATGGATTAAATATGGGCCATCTAGATTTTGTGTCAGAAAGATCAGGAAGTGTGATTCTGGGAAGTTTGAATAAAATATAGTTTAGAAGCTAATCAGAGAGATGGGAATTTCAGAAGAGTAAGAGCCAGGAGAAAGAACAGTTAAGTTGGCTTGATGCATGCACTGCCTTTGGGGTCAGAACCAGAGTCCATTAGAAAAGGCTTGATGGCAGGGAGAAGGGACTAATGGTTTTGTCCCGACAAACAAAAAGTATTTAAAGATAATGTGATTTTTTTTTTTTAAAGGTGTTTCTTTGACAAAATTTGGGTTTTAGATTGCTGTGGAGAGAGTAGAGTAATTCTTCCAAGTGAGAGACATGTTTTGTTCACCAGTACAGTGGCTCAGTGGTAAAGAATCTGCCTACTAAGGCAGGAGACGTGGGTTAGATCCCTGGGTTGGGAAGATCCCCCGGAGAAGGAAATGGCAATCCACCAGTTTTCACGCCTGGGAAATCCCATAGACAGAAGACCCTGGCGGGACACGAGTTGGACTAGAATTGGACATAAGTTAACGACTAGATAACAACAGCAAACAACAATTTTTCCAGTGCCCATCACAGACCTGGAAAATTGTTCCTCAAAAAGTATTTGTTGAATAAAGGAAATAAAGCATATGGGTTGGGTGCCAGCAAGCAAACTCCAATTGGGTTAAAAAATGTTTTTTAGCCAACCTAGGTGTGAAATATAAAGTGATGTCTTAGACACTGCTGATGGATTTAATCAGATCAGTCTTAATCCAAGTAGTGAGAACCAACTTGTTTTTTTAGAGTGCCACTCAAATGAATGCTGACTTCAAGAAGATATTACATTCATTTCTTCCTTCCTTATTCCTCCCTCCCTCCCTCTTTCTTGCCCTTTCCTTCCTTCCTTCTTTTTTTTCTCATGTTTTTGTTATTATTTCAGTACACTGAATTACTTTGTTCCCATTTTTCCCTTCTCGCTCTCCTTCTTTTCCCCTTCCTTTTCTTTTTCTCCCCCTATTTTTTTGCATTCCCTTTCCCACCCTTCATTTTCTCCTCACCCCTTCTTTCTTTCTCCTTCTGCTTCTTCTCCCTCTTCTTGTATGAGTGAAAAATATGGAATTGAAATAAAAAAGCTAAAGGAGCACAGTCCCAAGGGTTTAATGTAACCTTGTACTCTGGTGGCTGACAGAGATCTAACAGCAGGTGTCAGGAGACCCGATTACCTTCTATTGCAGTGAGGAGAGCAATGCCTTATTCCAACACTTAAACCTGCCTTTTTGCAACGTTAAGAAATATTTAATGCACAATCATGTGTACATGATTCTGTGTTAACCATTCTGAGAACACAAAGTTCCTTGTCTCTCAAGAAACTTGAGTTGATAGATCTAGAATCTAGATTCTAGATTAAATAAACACAAAATAATTATAATATTAAACAGAAAGTGGCGTTATAAGAGAAGAACAAATTATTTGCTATGGAAGTTATTTTTATCTTGGAAGCCCAAAACTGAAGTAGGATTTATATTTCTGGGAAAGAATATGCATTTATTTTAACAATTTTCCAGAATCAGGAAGTTCCTAAAACTGACATCCTTATGGGTTAAAAATCTAATTATTTTTCAATAGTTTTAATATTTTTGATTAAATTTTTAATTTGAAGGGTTTAACTCAAGAGAAGAACCTTGAAAATCCCAATAAATGGGTTCAGTAAGACAGTTGAAATATTCTTCCTTGTTTCACTATTGAATTATATATTAGAATGTAGATCATTTTCTAGAATGTAGTTAAAGGATAACCTTACATTGTTATAACCCTATATTATAATGAGCATTATAACCTTATTACTAAATTCTGTATTACATTTATTTGATGAAAAATTAAAGCAGTTTTTATTTCAGGTTACTAGTATTCTCTTATTATTTTAGAATTAGATTTGTCCTAGTGTGGAATTTTTTTAAGATAAAAAATGATTGTTTATGACAAGTATTGGGAATTTAAATGGGTCCAATTGAGAATCTTCATGGAAGTAAGTTAAAGAAATCTTTTACTAATTAATGTCCCATCTCTCTCTCTCTCTCGCTCTCTCTCTCACACACACACACACACATACACACACCTCTGCCTCTCTTACACTTCTCTGCATCTGGGGCTTTTGGAATTTTTATATCATCAAAAAGGCTTACATTCTGCAGAAAGCCCTTGACCTTAAGGTACCTTGGGAAACTTTAGGAGCTGGCCTAATCCTATATATATTCCCGGCAAAATTTGACAGCCTTATTGCTTTTCATCATTAAGTGATCCTGGAACTTTTCCTAAATACTTGGGCATATTAATACCGGCATCTTGATTCATTTCCAACCCAACCTTCAATTTATTCCACTTAGGCTAGTCATAGCATTCTGCCCTGCTCCTTCTGTGACCTAAGCCATTCTGGGAGAATGCTGTATGTGCTGTTAGTATTTGTAGAGGTCTCAGGCGACAGAAGCCATAGAAAAGCCAAATAGCATGGTTTTGTTATTATTACTAATCACAGGGCTCTACCTCAAAGGAATGAGGGTGAGAAAAGATCATTTAGCTTTGATAAATGACTTGCAAAATAGAATATGCTGTAGAAAGATTCTAAATATTACTATACATAAAGAGTGGAGACAGCATGCAAATGTGATTAAGGAGGTGGGGTCAGAGGGCAAAACTGGAATATGGGTGCATTTGGGGTCAATGTGGCTGAATTGTGCTATGATGTAATTTCCTGCACATACCAATCGCAGAGTTAGGGTTTCAAGAAACAGGATATTTGATATGGCAGCACTGCCTTACTTATGAAGGGGACCAGGAAAGAACAACAGTTGACTTTCTTGCTGGGCTGTGATCCCCCACTTCCCCTACCCCAAAGCCCAATAAACTCAACAATCACTACCATAAATAATTTGAAAATTGGTATTACTAGATAAAACTTGCTCAGCCAGACTCTAAAAAGGAGAACTTCTAGGAATGAAATGGTTGATAGTATGGTTGGTATGATGAATGCATAATGAGCCATTCATTACTTGAAATTTCTTAGAGATTGAATTAAAAATGTGAGAAGATCAGACCTTGAATTGGACTAAAGTTTGAGATGAGACAAGGGATCAGGAAAGATCTATTCTCTCAGAAATCTGATCTGATTGGAGGAAAGTGAGACGTCATAGGAAAGCAATCAATCTACGTAGTATACATTGCAGGCGAGTTTTTGCTTACAAAACAAAGTGGTTGGGGGGCAGTAATTCCATTTTATTTCAGACACTTGGTTCCTAATTTCCAGGTTCTCTGTCTGCAAGAAGTAGAAATGGTATTGTTCATCATACATAGATACCACGGAGTTTTAGTTTTTGATAGTACTTCACAGTTTTTTTGGAGGAAAGTTGCTGCCACAAAGGATTTTATAACCACATTCTTTGGTTTCTAGGTGTAAGTGTGTCCAAAATCCTAGGTGCAAATGGATCCAAATTTCAGCAACACAAGGTTTTAGTTTCTCATTTGTGTTTGTTATAGTCCTTGCCAACACCTGGAACACAGTAGAAAGGTTGGATCAATTTTTAAAGCGAATTTAGGAGAAAACAGTAACTTACAGAATCTCTGAACTCAAGGTTGAAAGAGAACTTATAAATGATTGCATCAAATCTATTCTGGGATCTGGAATTCCTTCCCTGGTATTCCTGGCAGACAGAATCCAAAGCTTGCTTAAAGATTTTCACAGCTAGGGAGTGCACTCTCTAGTAGAACAGATGTTTTCTTGGTAGAATGGAAAGTATCTTTACAAAATGTATGAGAAAACTTTGTGCATGTATCTGCTTGTGTGCATGTATAATACATATGCCCATTTAGAAGAGGCATATATATTCCCTATATAACTTCATTTTCTTATTGGAAAGCTAGCCATATGGGCTAAGAAGTGTGAGCATGCTTATGGGGAAAATAAGAGAATTGGAATAGTGTTTAAAATCTGGGAAATGTGCCCACGGTATTGACCAGTCTTTTAAGAAAACATATTTAGGCTTTTAGTACCGAGCACATCTTTTTATTGACTCAGGACCTTCTACTATTTCACAATGAAAGCAGACTGTAAATAAAATGTTACTGATTTTCTTTTTTTCCTTTTTCCTGTAGTAACCAAATGCTTTCAGCCACTGGAGTCTAATGAGAAACAGCTGTGCTTGAAGTGTTGTTTCTATAGATGAAAAAATTTAAGTACGATAACATCTAAGGCTTTTTTGTTGTTAGAATAACAATAGATGCAGGAACTAAGAGGTGGCTAAAGGCATCAGTTCTTCTAATTTGTCATTCAGCTTCTTCATGAAATAAATTTGGAAGTGGCAGTCTAACAATCTGGTGCACTGGGAGAGAGGCTGAGGTTCTCTGACATAGCACGTAGTTGCAAGAACTTGCAATGGGAGAGACTAGTACACCCAGTGAGATGCCTTTGGAGGCCTGATTTATAAGATATCTGATATTAGAATGGCTAAATGCAATAACTCTACCCCCATAGACTAAGGGGCTGGAGAAGGGGTCCTTCCAGACCTCTTATTTGCAAATTCCTATTATATGAGGAATTTGAAGTAATTTGTATAAGATCAGCTCACTGATTGCAGCCGGAGCGCCTGTTAAATGCTTATTATTTTCCACCAATGGCTTTTCCAAAGCTGCCTTCTGGTTGTAACCACTCAAAATAAGATGCTAAACAAATACTACACACCTAAACATTTAGTCATTCCCCCATCCCCCCTTAGCAAAACCTTTCTGGAATGTATTTGATGCTGGTGTCGTCTCTGTGTTCACAACACTTGGTGAAGGAGTGTGTCTGTTTGGGTGGAAAGGTCATTCTTTCATGCTGCGAATACATACGCGCATGAAATTCTCAGTCACAGTTAGACAGAGAAGAATATTCTCTTCTTCAGAGTCAGGATCCAAAGCCTTTATATTGCCAGCTGTGCTTGAGGTCTCTTCCCTTTGGACACATCAAACTCCAGTCAATTATATTTCCTATTAGTTCTTTTCACTTGGACATATCAACTCCCAGTCAGCTGTATTTTCTACTACTTCAAATCACTTCCTATAATAATACTGTAAATTAACTATAATTCAATTAAAAGATAAATACAGATTAAAAACTCAAAAAGGAAGATAGAGACTATCACCACCAGCATTTTTGGATTTGAATGCTGGCAAGAGAGTCAAACATCAAAGAAATTTTGCTGCAAAGCTTTTAAATTCAGTGGGCCCTGGACTGTGCTAATATAAGTGAGGAATTGAAGTGGTGCTGTTCATTATTTTGAAATATTAAATCTGCAACATGTAAGTAATGATTTGACTAATAATTGATAGTGACTAACTATGGATGTGCTTTTTTTTACTCATTTCAGTGAGGAATCATTTTTAAAGTCTTAATTCATGAACCTGTAGTCTCATATTGGCATTAGATAGTTTAAGATATTCTAAAAATCAATCATTCTAAGTTACTGATAGATAATAAAAAGAAAATATAAAACTATATGTATTTGAAATCCTGAAACAATTTTATTTATTTGATCTTTATTCTTTAAAATAAAATGTGTACAGATTTAAGGTAAAAAACATCACTACCTATTAGTTTCTATTATAAAGTCATGTCTCCAGTCAACAATTAATTTATAAGAGGTATGAAATCACATCTCCCCGCCCCCCTCCACCCCCCCAGCTATCCTAATCACATCTTCTCTTTTCACTTCTTTTCCTGGGTATACCCCTTTTTTGCTGTATTTTCTGGGACCTTTGCTGGAACCCCAGCTGAGGTAGTGTAGCACAGGATTAGAACAACTTGGGATGATTTTTCTGGGACCTTCTAGATGTTTAGTGCAGAGAGAGAAAATATAGACATGCTTCCCTCTAGACTTCAGTGTAGAAGGCTTGGGCTTTTAGTTTCCTCTCCCTGTAATGGTGTGTGTGTTCAAACTCCAGTACAAGAGAGAGACAGAGAGACCCACTCTTCACACCTGTGCTGGTTACTCATGCAAGGTGCCAAGTAGTCAGGAGCAAAGGAGAGAGTGATACGTGAAAAGTCCCAGGGTCATATGACAGTAAGACAGAGCCCGGCGTGCTTGTCTAGAGCTATTTAGAAACTTGGTGGGTGTTACTCCCTAGGGTACTAAATTGTGTCATTAGTCACAACCAACAGTGACATGTCTGTATTAGAGAAAAAGAGGCAGTCTTGAATCTCAATATCATATTTTTTTTTGTCTTATGTTGCTTATTCCCTAGTGTACAGTTCTCAGAGAGGAATGCGCCCCAGTATTCCAATAGTTATGAAAAGATAACAGAAATACAGCTGCTGGTCCAGAAGGGATGTGGTTAAGATTTGTTAAACCTCTTGATGTCCCTTACAAGTAAAAATACCTCACTGATTAATTCTGATGTTTCAGTTTTCCAGTTAAAAAACAAATGGGCAAAGAACACATTTTGCCATTTGTGTTTGAGATTTGTATCTCTATTTACGTGCAAATTACTTTAAAAGCTAGGAAAACCTATAAAATCATAAATAGTCCACACTGGGGACTCAAACTAAGAGTATTTGTCAAATAAAATGAATTCTTCAAGATCTGCTTTGAGCTACTTTCTTTGCATCTAAGCACAGCCTCTCTTAGAGGAAGGAAATAGTAAAGTTCTCACAGAGAGAGAGAAAATGTTTACCACTCAGTAAAAATCCAGGGCCTTGCCGTATGAAAGCTTTAATTTAGCTCGGCTCACTGTTCCGTGAGTTAAGTTAGAGCACGAATAAAAGGAGATTATTTTTGGGCAGAGAATCTGCCTGGCACATTCTCTGAACCTAATAGAGATAAATAAAGCTATCCAAACGCCTGTGATTTTTGGAGGAGGTCACCCACAAGTGATAGCCCTGTGATAGTTTTTAAGAACACAGTGGACCAAGTGAGAAGGAACTTGCCCTAATCTGGAGAGGTCAGGAGCCTCAATATATGAATGCTACTGCTGCTAGGTTGCTTCAGTCGTGTCCGACTCTGTGCGACCCCATGGACGGCAGCCCACCAGGTTCTTCTGTCCAAGGGATTCTCCAGGCAAGAATATTGGAGTGGGTTGCCGTTTCCTTCTCCACAATATATGAATAGAGCCACTTAAACATACATTAACAGGAAAAGAAATGAACATGCAAGTGTGCCCGAGTGTACACAAACACACACATACACAGACACACATCAGTGCAGAAGGCAGCAAGAAGAGAAAGTACATAGGCTTAGAAGCAGAGTAAGATGTGTCTCAGTTTTAGCTGTGGTACCTACCTGGTTTCCATTGGGAGAGAGATAAACTTAATCTCTTTAAGTCTCAGTTACTTTATAGGAAAAATGGGAACACTTGGAGGGCTATCATATTGGATTGGAAAAGTATAAACATTCACAATCACCTTACAAGCCTAATATTTTAGTTTTGATTTTCTTCCTTGCCTTTACCTTTTCTGTTTTTTTCCCCCCTCATAATAAATGTAAGACAAACTCATCATTGAAACTTAGAGAAGAGTATAGAAAAGACAAAATTTTTCTATTGTCTATTATTATAACAATATATCTATTATTGCATCACTTAGAGGTGAATACTCAACATTTTGATTTATTTCCTTCTAGTCTTATTTTGTTGAATATTTTTTCACATAGTTAAGAATAAACCATATGTCTAACTTGCATGTATACATATGGACATAAATGTTCACAAGTGTTCTTTCATAACATTAAAAAGCCTTTATAAAAACATATTTTAATACTGCATATTCCTTCTCCTCATTTTTATCAACATTATTGCCAACATCATCATTATCATCATTTACGGATCACTATGTATAGTGATATATGTATGCTGCTGCTGCTAAGTTGCTTCAGTCGTGTCTGACTCTGTGCGACCCCATAGACAGTAGCCCACCAGGCTCCGCCATCCCTGGGATTCTCCAGGCAAGAACACTGGAGTGGGTTGCCATTTCCTTCTCATATATATATATATATATATAAAAACAAAAATAAGTGGTTTATATATATTCTTTTCTTTTATTTCATTCTCATAAAATATGATGTTTGTATGCTGAGACAAATATAGTCAATAAAAACAAAATATTGAAGGGAATAGTTATATTAATATGTAAGTCTCTGAGAGAAACACCAGGACCATTTAAGTTAAGTGGCAACAAGGTGATAGTAATATTGACAATGACCTCATACTTCTCTGGAGAGTTAAATCTAATGAAGATATACACATATGTTTCTTGAGAAAGATGCTGTATCATTTATATATACACTTGAGAATAATCTTTAAAAAAATTTAAAATCTGGAAAACAAAGCATCTTTTTGTTTTTCTGTTCCTAGGAAAGAAATCATTTAAAGATGGCTTAATGCCTTAGTGAAATGCAAAAAGACTTCTTCCAAGAATACATAGGCACCATTCAGGATTTGGGAAAGTGTTTTAAAATCACAGTAGAGGCCTTTTGCATATTAAAATTCACTATTTTTCTGACCAGTTAGCTTCTAAATGAAGCAGCTGAGAGGAATAAAACCATATTATTTCTTTAGTTTTCAGAAACCAATCATGTCATTTCCATTTTTATCAACAGAGCTCATTCAGAGCAGAATTGGAGCAAAGTTGCTGCTGACTTGATTTGGCCAAAGATTCCTAAACAATGCCTTAAACAACCACTGCATCTTTCTGCTGGCTTGCTGGTCTACCAGCCTCTGTTAGATGAGGTGAAGGGAGAGAGAGTGCAAGAGATGGGGGAGTCAGTCTTCAAACGGGAAAAGAGTGGGCGAGGAAGGGTCCAGGTGGCTCTCTGGGGAAGGAGCTGTTGGTGTTTAATGTACTAGTCCTCCCTTCAGAGTGGCCCGCTGGCCGCCAAGGCTGTGTTATCCTGTGTGCAATGTTGATGGTCTGTAATCCTTTGTCAGGGTAATTGACGGTGAAGTCTGCACTTTTGCAGCTAATGATAAATAGGGCTTTTAAAGGCTGTAATTTCTTGTTTAACTGATGCCAGTTGCAAATACTTTGTGCTGAGGAATAATTCCTCTCTGCCAAATAAAATACAGTGGAAGTCTGGGGCGTGTTTTTCAGCTTATTGTTAATCACAGCTTGCCTGACAGAGCACTTTCTATGTAGGAGATAAATGCTTGGGCCGTCTGGCTGCCAATTTCAGTACAGAAAGGACTTTTCTTATGGAAAAAGCTTTTCTGTTTCTCCAGCAAACATTAATAAACCTTGTTTATTTATTTTTTTAAAATTTTTATTCTTGTATAAAACTCTTTCAGAGAGGCAAATGTTTGGTTCCTTGAAAAGAGGGATTCTTTGAGTTTCTGAATGTGTCTCACTTCTTCCTCTGTTCCATCCTGGGGCCGTGGTTTGGACATAGCTCCTCCAGATAAAGGGCAAGAAGGCAACTTTCTCAATTCACAGAAAATTGAATTATGAGCAGTGGGGTTGAGGATGAGGATCCTGAGGGTTCTGCCCATTTCAAGAAAAAATGGAAAGTTATAGTGAAAAGGGCTGGAAAATGGCAAAGAGGAGAGAAATAAGGGTTCCTGGTGAGCTCAGAAAGAGACAGGCTTGCTTGGATTTGAATTGGAAAAGGCAACACAAAAACATGATGAGATATACCAGTTTGCCTTAGAGTATTTCTGCATTTCTGGCATTTTCATATATATATCTAATTACATTTTAAATGTACAGTAGAGTTAGCAATTTAAAAATATCCTGTAGTCAATATTTTGTCATATCTGATACTATGTTTATGGAAATTTTCATTTTTTAGAATAAATAAGTTGCTTGAAGTGAGACTCCTCAGGAGCTCAGGAAGCTCTAGTTCTCAGGTGGAGTGTTGGAGGGTGGAGGCAATTCCTGGTAGTATAGACCCTTTGATAGTGTTACTGCAGGTTCCTTATGGAGGGGTGCATGGTCTTTTTGGATATATATTTGGACTATTTGGACAGTCCTTCAAAGCTCTCCCATATATTAAAAAATGGTGCTTCTTCATGTCCTGAATTTGAACTTTGCATCTTCAGTAATTCAGACACACATATACTTAATAGATTGAAAGAAAGATGAGCAGGAGAGTTAAACACAGGTTCACACAGGAGAGTCAGTGAGAGATGATGGACAGGGATATTAAGAATCAGAGATGCCTAAAGCATCCTAAGCATTCAGAGTAGCAGGATGGACCACATTACTAGTACCAACCTTTGCAATCTATGTAACATCGATGTTTGCCACATGCGCATCCAAAATTGTCCTCTATGCAGTTACCAGGATGTTATCTGAAAGGCAGAACTGCTCCTGTCACCCACTCCCCTGCTGACTCCTGTGCACTAAAGGATGGAGTCCAAATGCATGTTGTTAAGAGGCCCTCCACTATCTGGTCTTACTTTTCCTACAGCTTCATCTTTTTCCTCTTAGATCTCCCAGTGCTCAGCTTCAGCAACTTTTAATAAAGTCAAGATCATGTCACTTAGCAGCTCTGCATTCTTGAGATACCTGCTTTCCAGAACTTCTAAAATTAGGACAATGCATGCTCCTTCATGGGGCTGGAATGAGAAATAAGTGAAGTGAAAATCCTCTATTAGGAATGAGTAATACTGCTTCGTAGCACTGCCTTTCCATTACCAGTAGTCTTTCCCCCCAGGTCAAAATGTGTATTTTTCCCTTCAAAATCCAGTGCAATTAGTTTCTTCTTTTCTGTGACTTTTTTCATCAATTTAGACACACTTGACCCTTGATTTGTTCCACAATTTTATAGTGTATGCCTCCATTACTTAGCTCATTTTTTTGAAGTTACTTGTTTATATATTTGTTTTTCTCAGTAAACTGTGAGCTCCTTGTGGGGGTGGGGGCCACCGACCTTTCATATCCACCAGCCAGTGGGTGTTCAATAAACATATGTTACACTGAATAGAAAGAAAACACAAATAGAAAACCCAAATTGATTCATCATTGCAATTTATTTTTAATTCCATGGTTTAAGGGCTCATATAAACTTTGGGAATGAACTCAGTTTAACTTGTTGGCTACTGATCATTCCATCTCTACTCAAGCCAAATGCTTTGCTTGCTTTGTTCAAGAACTGCACATTTGTCAGATTCCCCCCTGTGGAGTTGGCATGTGTGTGAGGTGCATGTGAGGGGAAAGCAGGCACACATTTCTGCTCACAAATGTAATTTCCATCACAAAAAAACTAAAAAGAGAACTACCCAAATTAATTTCTTAGTGGGGCTAACCAGATCCTTTGATTGAGGTTCTGATGTCTATGTTCATATGTCAAATTTTGATTTTGTTCTCATGTTTTCCATTGTTCTATCACACCCTTTCAAGGATAAACACTTAATTTTTTAATTTTATTTTGATAGCACTCAAGACAAAGACAGTATAATATGGTTCTTCCATAAATGGCAATAGCAGAGTATTTCAAACAACTGGGGATTCCAGAAAGCTGAGGTTGTGGCAGTTCAGTGATTGATGATGCTGAGTGTAATGGATGGGTACTAGATCTATGCAATTATCTTGTTCCCATTGGCCTTGTACATAATTGGATTTATCCTCCCATAATTCTGGGAAGAATTTGTAACTAGATGATCAGGAGAAGAATAGAAATATCTTGTAGGCTATAACTTCAGCATTTAATATTTTGCCAAATCAAATGCTCAGAAGTATTTCTCTGAATGAAACACCTCTTATACAAATCATACGATTGCAACCCAATCATATATATGAAGAAGTCGGTATATTTATGTATTTCAAATTCTCAGTTAAAATTATACCCAACACATGCCCACAAATTTCTGTGTACTTCTTAAAAGGTTCTTCTGTCTTTTGATAGCTTTAGGAAGGAAGTTTCATAATCTCTGCATTCTTTGAGGAAAGAATGACAGTTCTTTGAAAGACAAGCAGAGTAAAGCATTTTAAAACTTAGGCTCTGTAGCCAAACTGCCAAGGGTCAAGTGTCAGCTCTGTGCCCCTGGTCAGGCTGCTCAATCCCTCTCAGCCTAGGTTTCTTCATCTGCAACATGAGGATAATAATAATATGACCTCTTAATGAAATATAAAATAGTCCATATAAAGTTCTGAAGAATGATTCTTGGAAAATAGTAAGTACTCAGTAACTTTGTAATTGAGAAATATTAGTTAAGTACTTGGGAAATCATCTTAATGCAACATCACACCAGATCCTGGAAAATAGATAAGAAAGGTACAAAACATTGTCTCTGCCTTCACAGAGTTTACAATAATAGTGTCTTATTTATATGCATAGTATTTTAAAGATGAAAACCATCTTCTTTGAAACTCACAACAATCCATTAAGATTTTTTCATTTGTTAGTAAAGAAACTGGAGCATAGGAAGGATGTGAATTTGTTGAATGATAGTGAGGGGCAGACGAGATGGGCACTCAAGGCTCCATCTTCTCGTTAGTGTCATTTCCAGTACACGCCAGTCTCTCCCTTTGAGTAGCTATTGAGACAATGGTACGCTGTGTAACAATGTGTTAAATTGTGTGAACCAAGCACTTAAAGCAATTAGAGTTAAGAAAAGAGAACAATTGATGTGATCAAGAAGAGTTGGGACAAGTAAAATAAAATTTTTCATTAAAGATAAAAATAATGAATTTATCCACTGTCCATTTAAAATTCTGAATGCCAACAAACATTGGTTTCCCTTGTATATTAAATTAATGTTACTTAGTTTTGCTGAACTGTATTAAATTATCAATATATATTTTTCCTTAAAATTGTATTAAGTACTCTTCTCATTTCTTATACCATAAAGACATTTGGAATATAAATGAAATAACATATGTGAGGTGCTTTATGATCTTTGGACGAAAGACACCATATAAATGCAGCCTCTCAACCCTCAGAAGTTATGAACACAATTACATTGTCTCTCTCTAATGGAATTCTGTGCTCTCCAACTGCACTGAGAATAAAGTGGGAGACACAGATTTCTAGTTCTTTTCCTGAGGTTTAAAAATCTCTAGGCTGTGGTTAACTTCTGGCTTGAGACCACAAAAAACACTCTCCAAATATTCATCATATCCAAAGGTTAAGTAGGGTACAAAGATGGAATTGATTTATTGGTCAATGGTCACTGCAGTCATTGTATAGGACTCTTTGCAAACTTGCCTTCTCAGCTGTTCTGTATGCTTAGAGGAACCTTGCAAAGCAAACTAGACTTGGGAGAACCAGTGACATACGTCTTCCTGTCTCCTGTCCTGAGCCCCCACAAGGGATGATCCTGGAGAAACTCGCCATCGTGATAGTCTTTGTTGAAACAAATAAAATGGTAGACAGATCTGCCCCAACAGATCTGCACCTTGTGTGTGACAGACTACACACCAAACTCTTCTTAATCCTAAATGTCAGAGTTATTCTCTTAGCCTGGGGAATAAATTGTTTTTTTGGATTCTCTCCTTTTGGAAGAGGCATCAACTTGCAATGCAACTAACAGGCCTAAATTCTGTTGTTACTGGATCCATTGTAACATTATTTTTCCAGCCCTGACAAGAAACTGCTTTTCTAGAGGGACCCATAAAACCTACCTAGTTGCTTTGGTCTGGACTTTGAAACATATACTGCAAATGGTTCTAAAGGTTTGCATGTTACTTGGGTCCTGGTGGGATAGTGTCAATATATAAAGTCTCCAAGTTTAATTAAAAGCCTCCTTAGTGATTCATCTTTAATGCACTCCTACTCCTTTTATGTCACTTTCCTTCCTCTGTGTCTACGTTATGCAACAATTTAAGACTATCAGACGGTAAAGAATCTGCCTGCAATGCAGGAGACCTTGGTTCAATCCCTGGGTCAGAAAGATCCGCTGGAGAAGGGAATGGCAACCCACTCCCTTGGCAGATGTGGGCTACAGTCCACGGGGTTGCAAAGAGTCAGACACAACTGAATGACTAAGCACATTGATACAGCACTTAGTTGTACCGACCAGCACAACTTGGCAATTGACTTACTTGGAGCTTTATACACTCTGTCTTGGCCTATTTAAGTTTTAAACATCTGAAATATCTATTTAAGATTTTGTTGTTGTTGTTTACAGCTGAGTCCAGCTGGCACTGATATTACACGAGCCATTGTCTGTGAGCTCCTACCTAGAAACTAATATGTCAAAGTGAGTTACCAGATATAGCTGGCATGAGATTAAGTAATAATGATCGGTCTTTGCAGTTTCAGTGGGCTATGTGGAAAGCCCAAACAAGTAACATCTTTCACAATGCCAAGAACTGGTCCTTTCCACTGTGGGCAATTGGATCTGCTTCTGGTTCTCGTGTATATAGCACTGTTGCAGTTCAACCCAGGATTCTCTGAGTCATACACACACTTATACAGACACACACAGGCCCACACACATGCATATACACACAGACGTTTTATAAAATATGTCCCCCACCTCTAAATATCAGATTATTTTAAAATTTCGGAACTTTATAAAATGTTTTTTCATCTTTACTTTCTTTTGAATTGTTTGTGTATGTGTGTGTGTGTGTTAGTCATTCAGTCATGTCTGAGTCTGAATACCTGCTAAATCTAAACATTTTCTTTAAAGTTTATCTAAAAGAAAATGAGCATCTATGCAATGTTGAAATAAAAACATCCACAAAGATCATCAGTAATGTTATTTAAAGCATCGAGAATACTACAGATTTGACCACAAAAATGTGTATCCATGGGATTATATAATTATAGATTCCCAAATTTGAGATAATTAGGAAACAAATATATTATTCTTTACTATATACCTCTCTGAGGGCACAGATTTTTTTCACTGGTCAACTATTTGAAGAAGCATTTACAATTTAAAATCAGGAAAAGATATTTAAAAGTCTAATGACATGCCCTATTTGATAACAGTAGAGATGGAAACCAAGCTTGGCAAAGGTACATCCTTAAGATCACATGACTAGGAAAAAAAAAAATCACATGAATTTTTAGAACCAGACAGGTCAGGAACCCAGGTTATCTGACTTTTACCCACTGGCGTACCTCCCCACCCCAACCCTGCCAATTATATAAAATTGTCTTTATAATAAAATTCTATTAAAAGACATGAGCATCGGATTGCTAGGAAAGGGTATAAAATCACTATTGTGAAAATCTGATCTGGTGCTATGATTAATTAGAGATAAACTTTGATATACAAATAGACTCTCTCTAGTCAAAAAGTTAACTCTACCGATGCCACTTGGTGACCCCCTAGGCTTAGTGGCCAACAAAGTTAGTGCCCGTTCAGCTTTTGGGAAGTGCTGAGGCTGGTGCTAAAACTGGACATCTTCAGGAGAGAAAAATCATGATAATCCTCCAGCCAAGCAGCTTTACTCCCAGATTGACAGATCATTAGTAAAGAAAGAAATTTAATGATGTTTTCAAGGGAAGTATGACCACTAATTCTGGAAAATCTTAGTATGAAAACAACCAAATAGAATAAAGTGAAGAAGACTACCAGCGGGTCTGCAAAGCACAACTGAATAGCCAGAAAGGGACCTGATTTCCTTATAGGTAACTCCCTCTTTGGCTAGATTTCAAAAATGTAAAGCTGCAATTTAGGACGGTCTCACCTGCACTCCATATGCATACTTTCTTTAACCAATTTATAGCAAACATAACTTTTTTTCCCCAAAATCTCTTCTCCTACCTACATACCTAATCCATATTATGGTTTGGTTTTTGTGTGTGTGTGTATGTGTGTGAGTCACCTGAGTTCATAAAATCTTCCATTTTATTTCAGAGATACTTTGTTTTAAAGGTTCTACCTTTCGGTAAGCTACCCACATTGTCAAATCCTACACCATTTTACTTAGAATTGCAGAAGAATAGAGGGGAAAGAAGAAAGGCAGCAAATGAAAGTTCTATCAGTGACTAAAGAATGGTTTTGTAGTCGAATTCCACTCTAGTTTGTCCCGGTTTGTCTTTCTTCTTGGTTCAGCATATTGCTATGAAGTCCTTTCTTGAAAGTAACTTAAAAGCTGGGGAAGAAAAAAAACCTCAAGGCAGAGAAATCTTTAAAAAAAAAACTCAAGGATGTGGAAGGAAGAACGGCTGTATTGCATTAAAGACACACTGGAAACAGCTGTCAAGGAAGAGAGTGATTTAGGTGGTGACTAAAAAGCCACTGTTCTTACCCTTGGTCATCCTCCATTTCTAACTATCTTCTTTTTAATCAATAAAACTTGTTATTAGGTCTTTCCTCTCTCCTGGCTTCTTCCTGTTATTAGTTAAGCAGTATAAAGTCTTCTTGCCAACCCTCACATGATGGGGAGTTGGAAGTGGTGGCTATGACATGAGTCACAGTGACATAGAGATTACTCATAGATTTCCACTCCAGGCAGACAGAATCACCTATTAACAAGGAGTTCTTTAGGGCTGTTCAACAGCAGGGGACATGATTCAGTGGAATAAGATTATCCCTCATGGATTTTTGAGTGCTTTGCCCAAAATCTTTTTTTCTCTCAGATGACCTTAGTGCATCGGCTTCCTTACTAGTTAAAAGTCACATATCCCTAGAGAGGAAATCACCATATAATTAAGGTTTAGGTGTGGCTGACAGACAGTAATGTTCTTGTATGTTGGAGAATGAATTAGTCATGCTTTTTCCCAAGCTCCTTTACCAGTGAAAGGGAACAGAAACACAGTGACTAGAAATGACTAATTAGAAGAGAATCCAACCTAAAGCCAAACATGTATTTTTAGAACAGATATAACTAGATCAGGTCAGAACTAAAATGTTCAGTAATTCTATATGTGTCATCATCACCAAGGTCAAACATTTAATGAGTGCTATTGAGAAGTATAGAGCTCTGTTCTACATACTTACCTGCCTCAAGGCTTTCTTCTAACTAGAGAGATAATTACTGATGGGGAGTCATATACAAAGAAAGTGCATGAAAGCCCCAGATAACACATGCCTCTGGAATTTACATGCCTTGTAGAGAATGCAGTAACCCTTCATAACAGGAAAGTTTGTGTGCCAAGACTTTATAGAAGCTCATCCCTGAAAGGGCTGTCAGGTTTGATGGCTGAGTGTGAATCAACGAGGTGTACGGAATAGGCATTTTCACCAAGCACAGTTAACATATATTCATTCAGTCATTCAAAGAAAAGAGCCTAAAGTATATCAGGCACTAATGCTAGAGGGTGGGATACTACAGTTAAAAGTCAGAAAAGGTTCCTGCCCCCTTGAAGCTCATGTTCTAGTGTGTGAGCCAACCAACAACAATAATTACAAATTGTCACAAGTTACAAAGCAGATGGTTCATTCAGATGTTGGAAGGGCAATAGTTACACCAAGGTTACTTCTGCTTGGTGATCAGAGAAGGTCTCTATAAAGAGCTGACAGGTTAATGGTATAAAGAGTCAGTGGATATAGGGAAAGGCCTAGAATGTGTGGTTAGGCAAAGACATACAAGATCAAAGAAGAACATGAATGAAAAATGAGGAAGGTGTGATTTGTCACATCATCAGTTGCACAGTTGGAATGGGGTGAATGGAGGGACACGTCATAATGCAGCTGAGGAAGTGTTGCTGAACTCACACATGACAGAGAGAGGCTCATGCTAACTGTCTTCTCACCACCCACTTCTGTGTCTCCATTATCCTTCACTCGTTAATGGCTCTGATGGCCACCACATCTACTGGAATATCTTTTCTCTGTTATTACTTTATATTTCAAGGACCTGTGGCCTCATTTCCCAAATAAATTATAAAGTTCCTTGAAGGTGGACTATGTATAATATCTCTCTATTTCTCAGAGCATCCGCTTGCCTGGTGTGTAGTAGATACTTAATATTTGTTTGAATGAATGAAGACGTTGATAGTGAGAGGATGTGTAGGTCAAGAATAGGTGTAATTGTTCTCAGCGGCACCAATTTGGGGATTGGTCTGAAGTGGTTGACATAGACAGTGTTTCAGTAAGTCTGCTGTCACCCAACCCGTGGTTAGGTGGTCAAAACTAGGAGAAGTAGCAATAGAAACGGCGTTATTTTCATTTCTGTTTTTTTTTTTTTTCCCCTTTGCTTCAGTTGTATCTGACTCTTTGCAAACCTATACAGGTGGACTGTAGCCCACCTGGCTCCTCTGTCAATGGGATTCTCCAAGTAAGAGTACTGGAGTGAGTTGCCATGGCCAGGGGATCTTCCGGACCCAGAGACTGAACTCGCATCTCTCACATCTGCTGCATTGGCAAGTGGATTCTTTACCACTAGCACCACCTGATGTTAAAATAACTGCTTCTTTGTGAAAGTCACTCAGTTGTGTCCTACTCTTTGCAACCCCAAGGAATTTTCCAGGCCAGAATATTGGAGTGGGTAGCCTTTCCCTTCTCCAGGGAATCTTTCCAACCCAGGGATCGAACCTTCGTCTCCCACATTGCAGGCAGATTCTTTACCAGCTGAGCCACAAGGGAAGCCCAGGAATACTGGAGTGGTAGCCTATCCCTTCTCCAGGGGATCTTCCTGACCCAGGAATCAAACCGGGGTCTCCTGCATTGCAGGCGGATTCAACCCATTCCTGTATTCTTGCCTGGAGAATCCCATGGACAAAGGAGCCTGGGAGGCTACTGTCCATGGGGTCACAAGAGTCAGACATGACCGAGTGACTTTCACTTCTTTACCAACTGAGCTATTAGAAACCTCTTAAATTTTCTCTTTCCCTAGACTATACTTAATGGGTGAACTAATTTTTTGTTAAATTAAGATTCACGTTAATTTCAACTTGAAGACCTATCTCTGCAGAGTACTCTGAGCATGGAGGAACAGGTCAATCACCTCAGCTTCCTCCAGGAATGAGTAATTACAGAACAGTCTTCATCCAGTGCATCGTCTAGTGAAAGATTTTCCAAAACAAAGACAAGAACAAAACCAAACCAAAAGCATAACAAAAACAAAAGAACACGATTCAGTCATTGCCTGAAACAGACAATTGTTAAAAATTTTCTATTGGGCTAGATGCTGATAATTTGAAAGCAATTCTAAAAACCCACAATTCTGGATTTGAAAGAGATCTTTGTTACCAAGTCCAACCTATAATTTTTCCAGTAAGGACACTGAAGCCTAACATCAGAGATTTGGTCAGTAATCCTATTGAGTTAGGATCTGAGCCTCCTGATTGCTAACCTAAAGCCCCAACTGTCAATTTCCACAATTGCTTCATAACAGAATTTAAAGCAAAATAGGAGGAAATGTGTACACCTAGTTGTTATAATTTTAAAAAATGTATTGCTTATATCTTAAAGCAACTCATTTTACAGACAAAAATGTTGAAACCTAGAGATGTTATAGTGTGATAGAGTTCTCAAAAAATGTCCAACTTTAAATCACTGGTTACACTTTGGCTTTTTTAATTCTTTAAAGAGAATTTTAAATTCCCTTCTCTTAAACATTGTTTAAAAATATCAATCTTATCATGTTGACCATTTTGGCAAATTTTAGTCTTTATTCAATTTAGTTCTATTCAGTTCAATAGAGGACAGAATTGGTAGAGACCTAACAGAAGCAGAAGATATTAAGAAGAGGTGGCAAGAATACACAGAAGAACTGTACAGAAATGATCTTCATGACCCAAATAATCATGATGGTGTGATCACTCACCTAGAGCCAGACATCCTGGAATGTGAAGTCAAGTGGGCCTTAGGAAGCATCACTACAAACAAAGCTAGTGGAGGTGATGGAATTCCAGTTGAGCTATTTCAAATACTGAAAGATGATGCTGTGAAAGTGCTGCACTCATTATGCCAGCAAATTTGGAAAACTCAGCAATGGCTACAGGACTGGAAAAGGTCAGTGTTGATTCCAATCCCAAAGAAAGGCAATGCCAAAGAATGCTCAAACTACTGCACAATTGCACTCATCTCACACGCTGGCAAAGTAATGCTCAAGATTCTTCAAGCCAGACTTCAGCAATACATGAACTGTGAACTTCCAGATGTTCAAACTGGTTTTAGAAAAGGCAGAGGAATCAGAAATCAAATTGCCAACATCCAGTGGATCATCAAAAAGCAAGAGAGTTCCAGAAAAACATCTATTTCTGCTTTATTGACTGCACCAAAGCCTTTGACTGTGTGGATCACAATAAACTGTGGAAAATTCTGAAAGAGATGGGAATACCAGACCACCTGACCTGCCTCTTGAGAAACCTGTATGCAGGTCAGGAAGCAACAGTTAGAACTGGACATGGAACAACAGACTGGTTCCAAATAGGAAAAGGAGTTCGTCAAAGCTGTGTATTGTCACCCTGCTTATTTAACTTATATGTAGAGTACATCATGAGAAACACTGGGCTGGAGGAAGCACAAGCTGGAATCAAGATTGCTGGGAGAAATATTAATAACCTCAAATATGCAGATGACACCACCCTTATGGCAGAAAGTGAAGAGGAACTAAAGAGCCTCTTGATGAAAGTAAAAGAGGAGAGTGAAAAAGTTGGCTTAAAGCCCAACATTCAGAAAACGAAGATCATGGCATCTGGTCCCATTACTTCATGGGAAATAGATGGCGAAACAGTGTAAACAGTGTCAGACTTTATTTTTCTGGGCTCCAAAATCACTGCAGATGGTGACTGCAGCCATGAAATTAAAAGACGCTTACTCCTTGGAAGGTAAGTTATGACCAAGACTGATATGACTAGATAGCATATTCAAAAGCAGAGACATTACTTTGCCAACAAAGGTCCATCTAGTCAAGGCTATGGTTTTTCCTGTGGTCATGTATGGATGTGAGAGTTGGACTATAAAGCAAGCTCAGTGCTGAAGAATTGATGCTTTTGAACTGTGGTGTTGGAGAAGACTCTTGAGAGTCCCCTTGGACTGCAAGGAGATCCAACCAGCCCATCCTAAAGGAGATCAGTCCTGGGTGTTCATTGGAAGGACTGATGTTGAAGCTGAAACTCCAATACTTTGGCCACCTGATGCAAAGAGCTGACTCATTTGAAAAGACCCTGATGCTGGGAAAGATTGAGGGCAGGAGGAGAAGGGAACGACAGAGGATGAGACGGTTGGATGGCATCACCGACTCGATGGACATGGGTTGGGTGGACTCCGGGAGTTGGTGTTGGACAGGGAGGCCTGCCATGCTGTGGTTCATGGGGTCGCAAAGAGTCGGACACGACTGAGCGACTGAACTGAACTGAATTAGTTTGATGTCAGAGACCAGAGTAATACCTGAGAAGGGCTTTAATTTCCTCTTCAGCCTGCTTCACCTACTGTAGACAGTGTTACGGAATTATCCTTGGCTCCATCTTTATTGTGAGGAAAAACTAATTGTCTGTTCTCAGTGGCTTTCTCTGCTCTAGGCATCTGTCCTTTTAACTTGAGATGAAAAACATAAGGAAATAGAAGTCATGCTTCTACTCTTAAGTGTTCAAATGCCTCATAATTGTCTTTTGTTTTATCCAAATAAAAGAGTCTTGTTCTACCAGTACTGTCCTTTCAAGAGCTGAGCTGACTTCCTACTTATGTATATCTCCTTCATTGCTACCTGCCTCTAGCTTTATATATATATATATATTTTTTTTTAGTGAACTTTATAGATACATGGTTTTTTTTTTTTTTTCCTTGTTAATTTTCTGTTTAGTTGATCTATCCAGAAGTGTGAGTGGGGTATTGAAGTCTCCCACTATTATTGTGTTATTGTTAATTTCTCCTTTCATACTTGTTAGGATTTGTCTTACATAATGCGGTGCTCCCATGTTGGGTGGATATATATTTATAATTGTTATATCTTCTTCTTGGATTGATCCTTTGATCATTATGTAGTGACCTTCTTTGTCTCTTTTCACAGCCTTTGTTTTAAAGTCTAATTTATCTGATATCTAATTTATCTGAGTATTGTGACTCCTGCTTTCTTTTGGTCCCAATTTGCATGGAAAATCTTTTTCCAGCCCTTCACTTTCAGTCTGTATGTGTCCCCTGTTTTGAGGTGGGTCTCTTGTAGACAACATATGTAGGGGTCTTGTTTTTGTATCCATTCAGCCAGTCTTTGTCTTTTGGTTGGGGCATTCAACCCATTTACGTTTAAGGTAATTACTAATAAGTATAATCCCGTTGCCATTTACTTTATTGTTTTGGGTTCGAGTTTATACACCATTTTTGTGTTTCCTGTCTAGAGAATATCCTTTAGTATTTGTTGGAGAGCTGGTTTGGTGGTGCAGAATTCTCTCAGCTTTTGCTTGTCTGAAAAGCTTTTGATTTCTCCTTCATACTTGAATGAGATCCTTGCTGGATATATATTTTTAAAGAAACCTATTTTTTTTTACCATTTTCCTTCAGTACATTAAAAATTTTTACCCCCCAAAAATGAATCATTAAAAAAAAATGACTCATGGCAGTTGCCTCCCATAAAGACACCAGTTTCTACAGCTAATGTTGAGATTGATGTTGTGTCTTTTACAAAATGACAACAAGCCTTACTACAAAGGAAAAATGCTACCCAAAGAAGGCAGTGGCTTATGACTCCTCTGGAGCTTTGTTTGTAATCCTACTCAAATGCCCCACGCTTCCAAGGGGACCACACACCTGGAATATTGCAATTTTAGAAAGCTTTTAAAATCTCAGTCAGAACTCACTCCTTTCCCAGAACTTTGCTTTCCTTGGTTTCTTTGTATCCTTTTGGAATTCATCAAGGCGCTCAGACATTTAGAAAAAAAAAAGTCACTGAATAAATATTGAGTAATATGACCCAACTTTTGTGTTTTTAGACATGTGGCAACCAAATTAGTCAACCCAAGGCAAACAGCCTGAGGAATCATTGAATTTTCATAGCCTGGGTTTAGCTCTTGGCTGTCTTCCTTCTTCCTGTCTCTTTCTTTTTCACTCATTTTCAGTGAGATGACTTGTTAAAGGAGTAGGTTGCTTACCTGTCTTTGAGTGTTGGAATCTGCCTGCTTTCTGAATGTTTCTTTTCAAAATTTGTATTGAGAAAGGAAAATTGCCTTGTTAGAGAGCCAGGAAATTGATTAGCAGTAAGCAAAGAGATCCAAATGGGGCTTTCGGGACAAACTTCAATGCATGATTTCCTTGTACAATTTTGAGTTGATGGTCATGTTTCAGTTCTTTTTAATTTACAAAGTTTTTACTCATTTTTCAGCCTCCCTAGATCTCAACGATGCTCCCCCATCAAACCTAACTAAGCCATAGCAACATATTTGAATGTTTTTCTCACCATCTCCCCTGTTAGGCTGTGATAGAGCTCTTAGTGAGCACTTAGATACCAGCAAGCAGTGAATAGAAGAAAAAAACAGAATAAAAAAGGAAGAACAGCAGTGATTTTGACTAGTCCCTCTCCAAGGAAAAATCACAGCAGCCGTGGTTGCTGTAAAATCCACCACTTACAGATTGACTGCTATGTGTCAGTCTGTCTGCCTGCTCTGTGTTTGTTGAATTTTCAAATGACCCTAGGAAGTACATAGTCTTTATTCCATTTTATTGTTTTGAATATTGAGGCTCAGAGAAGTAAAGTGTCTTACCCAAGTCCACACAGCTGATGAAGTAGCAGGGCCTATTGGAGAACACAGGTCATTCTGATTGCCAAGCCAGTGACCTCGCTTCTCTATTCCGCTGTACTCTCCCGATTATAGTGTAGTTGCTTCTCATTAAAACACTCTCATTTCCCACTTTTCTTGACATCCAGAAATGAATTGAAAAATGGGTAAATAAGTGATTCATCCATAGAGAAATTGGGAGTAGTTTACATATCTGAAGCCAGAATTTTATGTCTTTATCAAAGAGAAGGTACTGAGTTAGCCAAAAAGTTCATGCTTTCTGTAACATCAGCTGGGAAAATCTGAACGAACTTTTTGGCCAAGCCAATATTATTGTGTACTCCTAAGATAGTTCTAATGTATGAATAATTTATATCTGATTACTACTTTGTATTCACTGAGTCCATTCTAAAGGAGATCAGTCCTGGGTGTTCTTTGGAAGGAATGGTGCTAAAGCTGAAACTCCAGTACTTTGTCTACCTCATGCAAAGAGTTGACTCATTGGAAAAGACTCTGATGCTGGGAGGGATTGGGGGCAGGAGGAGAAGGGGACGACAGAGGATGAGATGGCTGGATGGCATCACCGACTCAATGGACATGGGTTTGGGTGAACTCTGGGAGTTGGTGATGGACAGGGAGGCCTGGCATGCTGCAGTTCATGGGGTTGCAAAGAGTTAGACACGACTGAGCAACTGAACTGAATTGAACTGAGCATTGGAAAGAGCTTCAATTAAATACATAAACTTTGTACTCTGAAATTACAGTCTAAAATAGACCCAGAGTAACATGGAAAATGACAGCATAGGGGAAATTATCAACATAGTCCCAGTAGAGCCACATGGGAAGATTTGCTTTTTACCAGATATCCTCAAGATTCTGGTCAGCTGTCCTTTCAGAAAAATGTCTTAAGACAGTTAAAGTAGATAAGGTGATGTGGATTGTGTTGGTATTTTTGACTCTATGGAAATGGATTTCCTACAGAGGTAAAAGAAAATATATAAGATGAAGTGAAGAGCAGTACACACTATTATGATGCCTCATATTTGCCAGTGTTTTCTATTTCAAATGAGACTTGGCTATACTCAAAGAGCTTTCAACTTTTACCTGAATCTGCATGAAACCACTACAGCTTTACACAGAGTCACTGATCCATATTTTGGGTGAAACCCATTCAAAATAATGTTATTTCACACATTTCTAAAACATTTTCTTCTGCAAAGAACATTTACTCTCCAAATATTTAAGGTGTTTTAATCCTACAATCTAAGGTTTATGACTCATACTTGACTAAAAGTAAACCACGTGTATACCAAGTTGATGATAAAGGAAATCTGTACTCGTCAACGATCATCATGCAAAGTTCAGGTTCTGGCAGCTGAGATGTGATAATTCACCATAAGATGAATCACAGCTGTACAGTTGGACATTTGTATTGCCTGAAACCTGGTCACTCTCCTTTGTATCTTGTATTGGGGTTTTGTTGTTGTTCAGTAGCCAAGTCGTGCCCGACTCTTCATGATCCCATGGACTGCACCATGCCAGGCCTCCCTGTCCCCCACCATCTCCCGGAGTTTGCCCAAGTTAATTCCATTGCATTGGTGATGCCATCCAACCATCTCCTCCTCTGTCTCTCTCTTCTCTTTCTGTCTTCAGTAGGGCTTCCTTGGTAGCTCAGATGGCATTGAGGTAGAGCTGACTAATAACATCGTGATAGTTTCAGGTGAACAGCAAAGGGACTTGGCCATACATATACATGTATCCATTCTTCCCCAAACTCGCGTCCCATCCAGACTGCCATCTACCATTGGCAGTGTTGTTTCATTCCACTCCATTGGAGTGGAGTTCCTTGTGCTAAAAATCCTGGTCCCTGTTGACAGTTGCTGGCATTGAGTGGTGGAAGATCCTGCGTATGCTGCTGAGATCTGGATGTGCTACTGAACTTGGCTTTGGTCACTGGGATGTGCTAAACTCAGTCTACAGTCATCCCAGTGAAGGACCTATGTGCCGTTTATCAGAGCACTTATTAAAAGGATGCTGTCCTAATTAGAATTGGAGCTTAGTGTAACCAAAGAAACACAAATGAATGCCACAGCTGTATCTCACTGCTTTTCATAAGCCTTGCAATAAAAGCTAAACAGTTTTTAGTGGCTTTTACAATTATACTTCCCTTCAATTTTCCAAAGGTTACAGGGCCTGAACCACACAAATCCCATTAAAGTAAGTAGTTGTTGTGCAATATAAGTTCCTTTGAAAACATTCTTCAATGCCCATAAAATGATCAGCGGGCTCCTCTGTAGATCTGCTTGCTTGCCATGTTTTCAACCAAAAGACAGATGACAGGCTTTGATGTGGTGGTTGGTTTCTGCTACTGAAGCTGGCATTTTATCTTCTTGCATCAGATTTCTTCTCAAATGGATGTGACTCAGGCATATGAAACACATTTTTTTCTTCAGATTTTATCCCTAAAATATGTTTTTGCTGTACCTTTAAATTACATTTGGCTGACCGATTTGGAATCTCGAGTCTCCCACAAGATACAGAGCAGGAGAGGGTCAGGGTCTTTGGGAGTTAACTGGAGCCCAAGTGGGGAGTACAAAGCCTTAGTGAGGAGGGATCACTGTCTGCTGTCTGGTCCTCAGGCTTGAGGCTGACACTCCTCCCTGTCTTCTCCACCCTCCCTTCAGTGTAACTTCAGCAGTCCCAAGTCAAGTTCTGAGTGAATTTCAAGCTAGAGTCAAGAACGGAGCTATTGTTCTCTTTAACTTCTCCATGAAAGCCTGAGGCGTCTCCTCACTAGAATTTAGAGCTTTCTTTTCTAAAGAGGAGCTTGATAAGTATTCTAACATCCTATTCCATTGGAAACTCCATTCTCTTTAAGACTCTTCCTCCTGTTTGTTTCAATTATTCATTATCTTAGATCTACTTATCTTGTAGGAAATAAAAATGAAGGACTAGCTCCTTCATTTAGGGAAGAGTCAGAAGCTCTCTCCCATCTTTAAATCTGATGATGAAGCTATTTAAAAGAGAAACATGGTAAAAGAATGTTTTCTTCCTCTACAGATAAATAATTTTACCAGGGACAAAAAGATAATGTTAACCTAATTATTTGCTATATGCTATTAAAAAGACTAATTGGAATTCAGACATGATTCATCCTCTTAAACTTTAGTTAAATCACCAGGGTGGGTCCTGGTGGCTCCGATAGTAAAGAATCTGCCTGCAGTGCAGGGGACCCAGGTTTGATCCCTGGGTTGGGAAGATCCCCTGGAGAAGGGAATGGCAGCCCACTCCAGTATTCTTGTCTGGAGAATTCCATGGACAGAGGAACCTGGCAGACTACATGGGGTCCATGGGGTCAGAAAGAGTCAGACATGACTGAGTGACAAACACACCCACAAATCACCAAGGTTCTAATTTTCTGAAATTACTTCTATACCACAATACTCTTTCAAATTTTATTGTCACTTAATTTATCAAAAGACCTTATGTCTTTTTTATAGAAATACCTGAGTGCATTGAGGTGATAAAACATTTGCATAGAAAGAAATGAATCATACTTTTAAAAAATATTTGATTATACACTAAAATATGTATAGGAATTTAGATATGAAGGAATCAATATGGATTGGAGGTATCAGCAAATTTTATAGAGAAAGTAGAATTAAAGTGTGTCATAGGAAACAGATTTTGCACTGTGTCCTAAAAGGAAAGAAAGAGAAATGCTAATATGAATGTGGGGAGAAGACAGAAGATGAGGGTTTACTGCTGTGTGAAAGTAACCCTGCACATGCTTAACTGGTGAAGCAAGGACTTACAGAGGCCTTTGAAATGGAAATCCAAGAACATCTCGATCAAAGTAGCTGTCCTACATGAGAATTGTTGCATTTTTTTTAATGGCTTTTCTGGCAGAAATAACATGTAGAACACATGGACCCCCTTCCTGAGACCCTCTTTATATGACTAGTATCGATAAACCTTTTTACTGATACAGAGTTTTCCCGGGGTAGTGTTTTTTTACTTATATCTCTGACTTAATTGTCTCACTCCTGCGTGGGGCGTCTATTGTCATTTGCACTTAAAAAGTAAGGTGGAAATAGAAGTCCTGGCTTCCACACTACTATATATAGAATGGATAACCTACAAGGACCCACTGCATAGCACAGAAAATGATACTCATATTTCGTAATAACCTATAAGGGAAAAGAATCTGAACAATTATGTATATATTCTTTTGTACATATTGTACATATACTATATATATTGCATATATAAGATACTATGTAATATATAAAGTAGTATATATCACACATATACAATATTGTATATTATATATAGAAAATATTATATAAAATACATACTATATATAAAATAATATATAGAGAGAAAATTCATATACATATGGATATATATTTGGATATATATATCTGAATCACTTTGTGATATACCTGAAAATAACACAACATTGTAAATCAAGTATACTTAAATAAAAAAAAAAAGAAGTCCTGGCTTCTAGCTCTGGCTCAGTTTCAGCTTGTATTGTGATTTGAGGCAAATCACTTCATTCTTCTGGGCCTCACTGACCTCATCTATAAAATAAGAGGTTTGAATTACATAATTTCTCTGGTTTTATGTGGTGCCAATATTTTATGACTCATGAATCAAGTGAAAATTCACCTGTTAATAAGATAAACAGGTGATCTTATTTTTTTTTTGCTTGTTTTTGTTGGAAAGCATGAGAATAACTACGTTCTTGAAATTTACACAATCATAACATAATCTTCCATAAAATCTGTAAACACCTTGGATTTGAAACATAATTTTGATAAATATGTATCCATATACCCTGGTGGCCCAGTGGTAAAGAATCTGTCAATGCAGGAGACACAAGTTTGATCCCAAGGTCAGGAAGATCCCCTGGGAAAGGAAATGGTAACCCATTCCAGCATTCTTGCCTGTGAAAACCTATGGACAGAGGAGCCTCATGGGCTATAGTCTGTGAGGTCGTGACAGAGTCAGACGCGACTGAGCGACTCAACAACCACCACCACCCTGTGGTTATTCTGCGCTTTGGTGAATCCTACCTGTTCCAGAATTCCAAGTGTGTGAAGTTGCTCAGTCATGTCTGACTCATGGACTGTAGCCTGCCAAGTTCCTCTGTCCATGGGATTTTCCAGGCAAGAATACTGGAGTGGGTTACCATTTCCTTCTCCAGGGGATCTTCCCAATCCAGGGATCGAACTGTAGTCTCCCACACTGCAGGCAGACTCTTTACCATATGAGCCACCAGGGAAGCCCCTTCCAGAATTCCAAAGAATTAGCCATTTCCTGATGTCCAGTTGGCTGTCAGTATCCTTGAACAGCATCCTTCTAAACTGACCTTTTATAGTAGCTGTTTTTACGAGAAAGATAATATTCCAGCAATAATAAAAATACACTAGTTTCTCTCCCCTATATTCAACCAGAGTTTATATTCTAAGTCTTTATCGCAGGTGTTTCAAATGTCTCACATTTGTAAATGTGCTGTATTTTGTCCACATTTCCTTTCAAGCCGCTGATGAGACTGTACGGGATCCTGTTCTGTGTTCCTGGGGGAAAACAGGGAGCTCGTAGTTCGTGATTAGTGAGCAAAGACAGACAAGCCCAGGGCTGCCGCTTGAGTGGTGTCTGCTGGCCCCTCACTGTCTCTTCCTATTATATTACACTTGTGCTCTGAAGGATGTTTACCAGAGCCACACTCTGTGGACCCCTGTCATTTGTGTGTCTTTTCTCACCTTCAACATGATCTGGACTGGTGTTTTCATTTGTTAAAAACAACAAGGACATTCACTGGGAAACTTCTGCTGGAATCCTTTCAGGTCATCATAGCTATTTATTCTCTGTCATAAACTATAATTCTCCATCCCCTTACCCCCTCGTCAGGGGAGTCGGTGGTTTATGGTGGACAGTCAGTGGGATTTGAGTGAGCAGTGGAAGATTTCAGAGAACTACTGAGAGGTTCTGTAGCAGGTTGTAGCACTAAGAACAAAACATAAAACCTTCTTGTTCTCCATCACAGTTTGGCAGTACAAGAAGAAATGGGCTTCCCAAACAGCATAAAGGATTTAGAATTTGTGGCTATACCTGTGAAAACAGTTCCTCTGAGGAAAGAAAGCAAATCATGGGATTGGATTAATAAGAAATTTCCTTTACATGATTAAAATGGCCCAGGGTCTGATCACTGGTCTCAGTCTGGGGTCGGTATGGAAGTTAGAGATTTTTTCAGACTTCTGTTTAACAGGAACATGAAACGCAGTTGTGGTGCTGTCATAAAGGCATGAATGACCGAGAGAGAGAGAAGCCTGAAGCACAAGACATGTAGAACTGTAAACAAAAAGATTTGGAAAGAGAATGGGAGCAACAGGAATGCCTCCATATATTCAAACATGAAGGAGAATACAAATGCAAGGCAACAACCGAAAGATGTATGATCCTAGGTGTTTGAACTGTAGTGTTGACATTGTTGTAAAGTAATTTTTCTAATAGCTAAATGGTGGTAAAATCAAGGGTGTTGTTGAAATATTCCAGGCTTTGATTGTTGTTGCTGCTGTTGTTCAGTCACTCCCAGAAATCATGATAATCAAACTGGCTTCATTCTCAAGACGCCACTGATCTGACCTTCTTTCTTATTGAGAGTGTCACAGAAGCGCCTTCAAAGCAGGGCTCCTGGTTGAGGCACCACCATGGAAAGAACCAGAGAGGTGGTCAATTCTGAAGACAACCATATTGATGAAAGAATGAATGTCAGCAGCTTCTTAGACACGGAATGGGGGGACGGGGTTGAGATCATATGGTTTTTTTCCTACAGAAACAGTTTCCTCAAGACAGGGAAAGTTTCACATTTTCCCTGGACACAAATTCAGCAAGCACTGACTGTATACGGGTGCTCTACCTCTCAGGAGGGAACGAGCAGTCTCTGTTCTGAGCTCCAAGGGCATCACTGGTGAAGGAGCACTCGTGGAGAAGGTGGGCTCTCAGCAGAAGTCTTGGAGGCCTCAGGTAGGCACTGAGAGATCTGGGCTGGGAGCTCCTAGATTTAAGCTGTACTCTGAATCCCCACCCAACTCTGGAACATGCCCCCAGTCTACAGGAATTATACTATAGCTCAGGTGTGGATCATTCCTCCTGGGACATCAGGATTCACACTAGTAGTTTTCTTGAGTGTTTGTGTTTTCATAGTTACAGAGGGTCAGGAGACTTCTGTTGTTGTTCAGTGGCTCAGTCATGTCTGAGTCTTTGTGATCCTATGGACTCTAGCCTTCCAGCCTCCTCTGTCCATGGAATTTCCCAGGCAGGAATACTGGAGTGGGTTGCCATTTCCTTCTCCAGGAGGTCTTCCCAACCCAGGGATCGAACCCATGCAGGTGGGTTCTTTATCACTGTGCCACCTGGGAAGCCCTCAGGAGAATTTACATGTCGAAAAAAAGCGACTTGAGAGCTACTTCCATTGAATGTGGAACAAGTGGCCATGCTCTCTTTCCCTCCATCCTCACTTTCACTCCTTGTATTTTTCTTCAAGATGAGTGGGGAAAGCGATTGGAAGTGTGAGTCTGGTTCATCAGGCTGAGCATGTGACTTGGGCCTGAGCAACTCGAGCTGTAAATCTCTGAGTACTTCAGGGGCTCTGTGGTGCCTTGAGTATGAGGGTGAGGGCTAAGACAGTGATGTTAGCACAGCTGGTATCCTGCTCAGCTCCACAAGTCCAACGCTCCTGCTGAACCGAGGGAGGGCAGCCGGACAGGAGCACACTACTCTCTCACAGCCCTGGGCAGGCTGGACCAACTGGCCATGGTGCCTTTGGGGTAACTCCGAGAAAATCAAGGAGGAATCTTGATGGCTAAAAACTTGAGGACATGATTCTCCAAAGGTTCCTAAGACTTCAAAGCCCTAGAACTCAAATTTGGGGTGAAACTGGTTCAGAGGTCTTTCAGGACTGTTCTTGAGTTCTTGGTGAGTTCAAGGACAGCGTCAGCTGGGGTGGGTAGGTGTTGTAGCACTAGCCCTGATCTAAGCTGATGCCCTTGATGCCTAACTCAACAACAGCATGGAGCCTTGAACAAACAGTGAGGGATTATTTTCTTTTTCCAGGAAGATGCATGGGAAAAACAGAAATCCTTCTTATCTGTTTGAATATGGCTTTTCCTTTATAACTGCATTTGTGTTGATGTGGGTTTGTTGAGGTGACATAACCAGGGAATTGTTCGGCTCCTCGGTTATGAAACTGTGTGAATGAACATAGCATTACCTAAGACAAATGAAGTCCAAGGCAATCTCTTCTCCTTTCCCCATCTCTGGAGATGTCCAGAGAATATAGAGAGGAGTGAAATATTTCTTTAGCCCTCTTTGACAAAACAGGCTTCAAGGAGCATATGAAAAGATCTCTCTGACAGTTCAGGTCTGGTTGAAGATTTAGAAGCAACAAATAAACATCAGAACTGCTGTGGGTTCTTGGTGTATGAACTTGAGGGCACCAAAACCTGTATTTGCACCTGGAAAGTGGCATTTGGCCCTAGCACTTTGATGAGCATGGGAGCCAAGGAAACAGTTTTACTGTGGATACACAGTGAAGAGGTATAAACCAGACCTCTGACATGACTTTAGCTCCTTTATCATCAATTTCTTGTATTCCAGATGATCAACTGAACTCAGAGGAAAAGAAGAAGAGAAAGCAGCGGAGGAACAGGACAACCTTCAACAGCAGTCAGCTGCAGGCTTTGGAGCGTGTCTTTGAGCGGACACACTACCCAGATGCGTTTGTGCGAGAAGACCTTGCCCGCCGGGTGAACCTCACTGAGGCCAGAGTGCAGGTAACCAGAGTACTCCCCACCTCAAGGGCACATCTCTGAAGACTGTTGAAAAACACCACTTGTAGATTTCAGACCAGAGCTGATAGTAAGAAAGATTATAAATGGGCAGCATGAGGACAGAATCAGTTTTTGACTGTGTTTCTTTTGGCAGAAGCATATTTTAAAAAATCAAAGTGAAGGCCTTTCAGTAGGGCAGAATATGCCTTGCTAGCGGTCTCACTCCTCTCATTGTTTCCCGCCTTTCCAGATTCATGTTATAAACATTGTCCATCAGCGCATTTGGCTCTGCACCTTCCCCACCACCTTGCCCCAGCTTTCAACTTGAGCAGTCAGGTGCTCAAAGAGATGAACTCTCTGTCCCCCACCTCAGTTTTCTTCCCCAGACTTTGGGAATGTCCAAATCTCCAAGAAACATATTTATAGTGATGGACATGGATGGCAGTGGGGAATGAACACATCAAAGATCTTGAACTTAGAAACTGCATTAAGAGCACATTTAAGTAGGTGATTTTGTGTTTCTGTGAAGTGAAGATGGGTAAGTATGTAAAACAAGGTGAAGAGAGAATAGTAATTCTTTCAAATATTAATGCCATGGCTCATCAACTACAAGCCAGGCATCTAGAAATAGTACAATCTGTGATTAGAAATAATAATGATGATAATAATAACTAATATGAGTTGAGCCCTTATATGCCAAACAGTGTCCTTAGTTACATAACTGATCTGTCTAATCCTCACCCCAATTCAGTGAGGTGGATAATATTATTCATCTGACAGATACGGAAACTGAGACTCAGAAGTTAAAGGATTGTGTATCACGTGACACAGCTAGGAAGGGGCTGAACTAGAATTTGAAGACACATATGCAGATCTGGAGTTCATGTTTTTAAGCATTACAGTAGGTTTTAAATAAATACATAAATACAAGTCCTCTGGCTACATGCTTTTTCAAGCAGTGTTTTGCTATCTCTGCTCAGAGTCCAGATTTGATTATCTTCCATATTGCTAGAGGTAGGCTTGTCTTCCCTAATAAATTATTGTTTGTAAATCTGTGTCCAGTCTGAGATTGAAGAATTTCTTCTTGAAAAATACTTTTTTAAAAAATGTATTTACTTTTGGTTCTGCTGCATCTTCATTGCTGTGCGGGCTTTTCTCTAGTTGCAGAGAGCGGGGGCCTACTCTTCATAGCAGTGCATGGGTTTTTCATTGCGGTGGCTTTTCTTGTTGGGGAGCATGGGCTCTAGAGCACAGACTCAATAGTTGCGGTGCACGGGCTTAGTTGCTCTGCAGCATGTAGGATCTTCCTGGACCACAGATCAAACCCCTGTCTCCTACTTTGGTAGGTGGAATCTTCATCCCTGAACCACTGGGGTAGGCCCTGGGCTTGAAGGATTTCTTTCTGCAAACGATAACTCTCTTGATGGGGGACTTGGGCTAGGGTGTGGACGGGTGTGGAGGCTAGGAACTGTATGCAGAACCCTATACTGTGAGAGATATTTGTTGAGTTGAGGGAGAGGGTCTGAGAGGTTGCCTCAGCCTGAAGACAGTGTGCAGGCATTGTCCCTGTGAAATGGGGATTTCACCCAGAAGTCCTCCCCAGGAGAGAAAAAAAATGTCTTTGACAAAAGGAGTAAGTTGCCTGGGCGCTGTGGTACCCACAAGGATAGGTTAAGAGAAGGCAGATGTGAGGATGCTGATATTACTATGTGGGAGTCTCTCGGGGCTCAGATGAGAGTGGTCCACAGGCACAGACTCAGTTGTGCTCTCTCTATCCTGCTGTCCAAAGCACAACTCTGAGGTCTGCCTTCCCACACCCTCTTCCCCCATGCTGCTCACCACAGATCTCCAAACACGCTCCCTGTTTCTACTCTTAAATCCTTTCTTCTCTCCTCCAAAACCCATATTTTTTATGCCCCAGGCTTGTCCTACAGTGGCATAATAAATAATTTTAGGTCAATAACTCACAATGCCTGAAAGTACCACTTTTGCTATGGCAATTTGAATTTTAAATAAGGGAACCTGAACAGGGCAATGCTGGGAATTAACAAAAAAAGGTGTAAGAGCAATTTTGGATTAGGGAGCTAAATTGGTCCCATCACAATAAGCAAATGACTTTCTTATATGTTGAAACTGTTTTATCTTCTTCCTTTTCCATCCTACTATGTTCTAAAGTCTTTTAGAATTGTGAACATTTCCCATGTAAGCAGGACAGAGTTCTCCCTTTGTGACTTTATTCTTCCTCTGTGAAGACTTACCCTTTGCCAGTCTGAACTACTGCCTCTGAATCTGGCCTTCTTTATATTTATGGCCTTTATCACAATGTGACATATATTATATTGAGTTGTATGCAGGCCAACTTCCCCAGCTAGACTGTGAAGTTCTCTTGGATGGAAGCCATATCTTATCATCTTTACAATCTCATTTTTTCCCTGTCTTTTTTTTCTTTCAAATATTTATCAAGCATCTGTTATTCTCTTGGAACTGGTTTGGGTTTGCTGGGGATAAATAATAAACACTGGCTCTTTCCTCAAAGATGTTCCAGACTGGGAGCAAAGAAGACAAATGTGCAGATCATACTGTTATCAGAGCATAAGATGATTCCTACACTAAAGGAATGTTCAAGAACTAGTGATAGATCAGAGGAAGGAATGATTAAATCTGCCTGGGGAAAAAGAAAATATATGAACGTTGAGTAGTCATTCTATGCCAAGTCTCACAACAACCTGTGAGTTGGTATTATCATCTTTACTTGATTGTGAGACAAAGGATCAGAGACATATATAACTATCCAAGCACAAATCTTTAAGTCATGGAGCCAGTATTTTTCTTTAACTCTGGTAGATTTTAAAGTCACGTTCCTTCCACTCTAACATTTCACAAAGAAGATGATGTTCAAGTTAAATCTTAAAAAAAAAAAACATGTCTTTGGCACCTGGATAAAAGGGGAGAATACTGCAGACAGAGAGAACATTGGGTGTGAATACATATAGGTGGGAAAATAGCCAAATGCATTTGGGAGTCTTAACCCCAGAGTAAGATCTGAAATGATGAAGCACCAGTGCATGAGGGCCAAGTGATACAGAATGTGGCTGAATCAATGGACAATGAGCTAATTCTTGAACAGTCTTTGTTCTAGAATAAAGATAAGATATTATCTTTGATATGTTTGATAAAACATTTTGATTTTATTCTGTGGGTGACAGAGTCAGTGGATGATAGAAAGCTAAAGAGAAGCACTAATATAATTATATCTGCATTTAAAATGATAACTCTAATAGGAATGTGAAGGACACCTTAGAAACAAAAGAGCTGAAGCCAGAAAAGATTCTTCCTCTACTGATTTGCGCCCTGGCCTTCCATGGGGCACCAATCACGTGGTACTCTATGTGAATGTTGCCAGCTAGCGCTGTAAAATTGTCCTACTCTGCACTGTAGGATTTCTTTCTCCCACACCTTGTCATGCCTTTCCAGAACTGTACCTAAAATTCTTGCATTGCTGTCTTTCAAATTTACATGTCTATCTTCTTTTAGTAGACTGTGAGCTGCTTATGAGCAGAGAGTAAGTCTCGTCTCTCCATCGCAGTATTTAGGCCAGGAACTAGAATGCAGTCTCCACAAAGACTTTGTGAATGAGTAAATGAAGAAATAAAATTCCACAGCAGTACAAAAGAGTTGTCAGATCATGAGTCAGATGTCCTTGAGCTCAAAAACTCAGCCATTTTTTACTTCTGTGAACTTCAACAGAGTCCATATCATTGAGATGGTTTTCTCAACTCTGAAATAGAAATAATAACACCTAATTGTGGAATTGTCATAACTATGAAAAATGTAGGTAACATGTTTGTATAAATTCTTAGCCCTAGTAGCACTTCGGAGAAGGCAATGGCACCCCACTCCAGTACTCTTGTCTGGAAAATCCCACGGATGGAGGAGCCTGGTGGGCTGCAGTCCATGGGGTCGCTAAGAGTCGGGCACGACTGAGCGACTTCACTTTCACTTTTCACTTTCATGCATTGGAGAAGGAAATGGCAACCCACTCCAGTGTTCTTGCCTGGAGAATCCCAGGGACGGGGGAGCCTGGTGGGCTGCCGTCTATGGGGTCGCACAGAGTCAGACACAACTGAAGCAACTTAGCAGCAGTAGCACTTAATAAATGGTAGAGTTTTTATTAGCTGTCCTCAATGGTATCAGTGCTGCCCATTTCCTTGGAAGCCTGCAATTAAATATACTCCAACCAGCTTCCAACTTTCAGTATCTGAATTTCTGTTTTACAAGTTTCTTTCTAGAACTTCAGGAGACATGCCAGAAGTGTTGGAACACTAATAACCAGTGACTGACAGGAGCCAATGTATGAATCCACAACTCTTTCACCCCTCCAGTGGGAGGTGTGTGCCCTGTGTTACCCTTAGGGTCCCTCAAGGACTAAGCTCCCACAGACAGAGCTGGTTCAGTAGCACACCAGTTAGAGGCTGCTTTTCTTCTGTTACTTCCTCCCTCTTCTGTGGTTATTCCTTGCACCTCCCAGATAAACAATTTGCTTCTGAAATCCTTAACGCAGGGTCTACTTCTGGGAAGATGGGAGATTTTCTTTAAATATCCAACAAGTGTCATAAAAGCAGATGATGTTTCTGCCCTTTGAAGAACTTTGAAGAAACTTTAAAAACGTCATTATACCTGTGGCAGAAGTCTGGATGAGATTTTTCTTTTTTATTATAATTCCAAAAGGAATTATAATCCACAATTTGCTGTCAAATGGGCTCGTCATGGGTTCAAATGGGTTCCCATATCTGGTGGCTTGATCATTGGAAGCACCTTTTAGTCTTTGTTCTTAATAGCCCTGGTACATGGCCCACTGGGGAAGGATTATGGCATGTTCTCGAAAGAATCCCATGCTTAGTCTATATCTTCCTTGGGAAGGTATTATATGGTAAAAATCAACCAGGAGTTTATTCATGGAACCTCTCCTTTGTTTTTCCTCTCGCTCCTCATGCCCTTCTCTCCTTCTGACAATCTTCCAGGTGTGGTTTCAGAACCGAAGAGCCAAATTCCGCAGGAATGAGAGAGCCATGCTGGCCAATAAAAATGCTTCCCTCCTCAAATCCTACTCAGGAGACGTGACTGCTGTGGAGCAGCCCATCGTACCTCGTCCTGCTCCAAGACCCACTGATTATCTCTCCTGGGGGACGGCCTCTCCGTACAGGTGAATGACTGGCCCACTCTCCCTTGCTCCACCTCCACACATTTCTCAGCGGTTGGTCACATTCAAAGCTGCTTGTGCAGCTGGCTGACATTTCTTACTGGGTTAACCTCTTCAGAGACATTCAACTTGCTGACATCCCCAGATTTTCACAGGAGATCACTAGTTGCCCCAGGAGCAGGGTCTGGGGCAGAAGAGAGAGGGGCAGGCCAACAGCAGTCTCCTCTTGGACTCAGGAACTCTTGCAAAAGGTTTCAAAGATGGGGAAGAATCTAAAAGAAAAAATCATTAAGCTATGCCCAGAGTCCCTCTTGCAATCATTCTGGAACAAAACTTTATTCCATTTCCAAACTGGATAGATCGGTTGGATTATGCTCAAGTAGGAATTTAACACATAAGGCTCTAAGTGTAGGACCAAAGGCAAACTTCACAATAAAACTGATGTGGAATGAAAAGAAGTAAGGAAGGGGAAAAAGAAGGAGAGAGACAGAGAGAGAAGGGAAAAAACCCAAGATCATTCAGATCACTCTAATGGCCATAGTTCTTTATTAATAGGTGGGAATGTCTTATGATCCAAGATGCTTTCCTATTCTATTGCTAGTTCTTGTCAACTTATTTGAAGTTCTTTTGGGGTTAGTTTGTGTGGGTTTAAGAAATATATATATGAAAGCAGTGTATAATTTTCACTAAATTTTTATATTTAAAAGGTGAAAATATGAAGGAAGCAAATAACATAATATTATTTCAATTGCTTGGAAAGCTTTTAACTTTCATTGATTATGCTGTTCAGAAAAAAACAGACAAATGCCAGAGGGAAGCTGAAACACACGTGCCTAATGCATTGTCATCAGTCTAAAGTGTCTATTTGAACCTAAGCCTGAGTACTCTTAGAAAACAGGTCAAGGCTCTGTGTTCTCTGGCCAATTGCAGCAGAGGAAGAAGTATTTACAAACCACTTACTATTCTCCTGTTTACCTTTTTATTGTTAAGGTTAATTAAGAGTTTAAAGAGAGGTTTTAAACTAAGTATAAGAGATTATCTCCCAGTTGATGCTGAGTTCCTGATGTGAAATGCAACATTAGTGAAATGCTGATAGTTTCAAATTTGATCTAATTAAAGCAAAAACCTTACCTAAATATTCTTTCTGTTTGAAATCAATTCCTTGAAAGAAATGCCATAAATGCATTTGGAAATTTCTTTTCAATTCCCCATTATGAAATTAGCCTGAATTGCTTTGGTCTATGCTTAGGAAATTGGAAATTACTATTGCTCTTAGACATAATATGCTTTGCTAATTTCAAAAGATTAGTCCTATTTGTGTGTCCTTTTTAAAATTTAGACTCCTCTCCCAAAGGATTTACTGAAAAATATATTTTGCAGGCCATTACAAAATCACATATTCTTTAATTTCTTAAATAAGTGAAAGATTGCTTTGGTGGTTTTTTTTTTTTATAAATATTGATAACTCATAGACTCATTAAATGGTTTGGGAAATGGATGTGGATCAGAGCTTGAAGTCTCTGGTTTGAATTTGGTCACAACCAGGAAGTTTAGCTCCTTTTTATTTATTCCTGGATCCTAGTAAGGAACTTTTTTTACCAGCTGTAATAACCCAGATGGCTGTCATGTGGTCCTTACCAGTGAGAGATGGAGGGCAGTATACTGCATAGTGGGGATGAAAACCTTAATATTGGACTAGATTACCTGGACCTCAGCAGAAGTTCAAATCCCATGCCTGCATTATACATACTTTGTATATGGGCATCTAACTGAAATTATTAGCATGCAATTTATGTATGCCTTTTGGGAAAGTGTTATATTTTAATTTGAAAGATTGTGTAGAAATACTAGATACACTTTTAAAAAAACACTCATAATTCCACCATCTTGAGATAACTAGTGTTTATTTTTGCAATTAGAGTTCAGTATTTTATATAGTATAGACATAGTGTAAATACTATTTTGTATTCTGCTCCTTTCACTTAAAATCGTATAACCTAGTTACTTCTTATTCAATTCATGGTATACTTTTATATCTTTTCTCTCTTAGACACAGAGTTTGTTAAAAAATAATTAAAAATTTCACAGAATCTGACTGTTCATATTCTGTATGAAGAATAAATTAATCTCCAGATTTAAGTAGAAAAATGATGGTTTAAACAGTAATTTAATCAACAATTATGTTTTTGACCCAGTGTTGACTGAAGTGTTTATATTTTGATTAATTTCAAAAAGTGGCAAAAAATTATTTTGTTCCTTAAAGATATTTCTGCTGTGTTTAGAGCCAAAATACTCATTATGATCTCACATTTTGAAGCTTGGTAGGAAATATAAGTGTTTTTAAGGAAATATAAAAGAAAACCAAGTGATGAAAAGCAAAGGAAATGATAAATCTTTTGTGTTATGGAAAATTAACTCGCTATTTCTGTTGGTACTATTATGTCAAATTAGTTATCTCACATGTGACATTCATTAAAAAGCATTTCTCTTGGTTAATCCTTGGATGCTCCTGTGTGGCAGCTTTGTCCTTGATCTGGTTCCAAAGAAGAGACTGAACACTTGCCCAAATTTAAGCCTTTGGCACGCAGAGTTAGAGCCAGGGCTCGTGAATCCTGTTTCTGTCTAATGTATTAGGCCATATAACCCTACTTTCATTCACATTAAATCTTACTCTATTGAAAATAGTAGAAAGAATAAGACTGGAAAACTACGTAATCATGCCTGTTTGATTCAGGATTTGTCTCAGATGTGGGAAGCATGCCTGCCACTGAGGTCCATGTTCTGGAGTGTGTGGGCATTCCCTGGCATGAGTGAGACATGCAACCCAGGGACTTTGAGGAGACAATTTTGCCAGAGAGGACAGTTTGCTGACTTCCACAGCTCTCCCCTGGAAGAAGAGAGGAGGAAACCAAGTCTCAAAGCAGATAGCTTGCGTATGGTCAGAATTATAACCTGGGAAACAGCCAACATTTTTTTTTTTCTGGGTGTCTTTTATATCCAGAGTGGTGGTTGTATAATTAATCATCCAAACTGGGACACTTGTGAGAGTAAAAGGGGGGTTCTATTAATAATGACACAAGGACAACAGGCTTAAACTGGGATTTTCCCTGGCAAACTGAGACATATGGTTCACTCTATTTATAGCATGTCCTGACCTCCTTCATTACCTCGAGGATATTAGAGGTGATGATGTCAGGCAGGCAACTGAGTCGCCCAGAGTAGCAAAGTAATCCCTAACTGGACACTACTGTCCTGGCAGGTGTCTTCTTTATCTACCCAAAGCCAGTTGAAAAAAGCTTGTCTTCAGCGCGCATACTCACTGGTTTGCTCAGAACTGTTTCCTTAGGCAACTGAAAGCACACACAAGCACCAGAGTTATTAAGACTCCTTGACTTGTACAGTTTTGCCTCTTGGGCAGCAGTGATTTACCAAGTCCTGGACTTTTGACTGTTGTTTTGAATGAAGTAGTCAAGAAACCTTTCCTCAGGGACATCCTTTCCTGTGAAAGATAGATAAAGAATGGTCTGGCTCTGCAGTACTGGTCTGGAGTGCCATTTCCAGAGGGAGGGCTGGGCTTCAAAGGAAACTAGTGACAAGTGAAAGAGAGGCCAGTGATCCTTATCCACGATTTCCCTCCCCCAACCTTCTCCTCCTCCTCCCCTCATTTGATCGTGGTCACAGTGCTGCCTGACATCTGCTGAACGCATTTGGCTCATTTCTCCCTTTCACACTTTCAAAAATAGATCCTCCTCCCTCCCAAGATGTTGTTTACACGAGGGGCTTCATAACGGATTCTAACGGAAGACACTGAAAAGGTAACTTGTCAGAGGGGGAAGAGGGTGGCTGCTGGGGGTAGGGTGTAAGTGGGAATTAAGTATGTTCAAGAAAGCGGGGCTTACAGTCCTAGACATGAAAGCGGTGAGGTCTTCCAGTGGGAAATACTATTGGAAACCAGAACTGCAAGAAAAATATGTCCATAGAGTTCAGGGTAGCCTGATAGCCTAGAGAAGGGCTCTTCAAGGATTACTGGGCATATGAATCACCTGGGATCATGTTACAGCGCAGACTCAGATTCAGTGAGTCTAGGGCAAGACCTGGGAATTGCACATCTAACATGCTCCCATGTGATGCCCAGGCTGTGGACACTTGGTACATGCTTTGAATAGTGAGGCTTTAGAGGATATAGGACAGAGGTCAGAAGAACTATGTTCTTGTCCTGGCTCTTGTTGCTCTTCAGGCCAGTTGAGTCATGGATCTCTTATGTGCCTTGTATCTAAGATTGAGCTAGTAAGAATTTCCCTATTATATATCACACAGGGGCGTTTGGAACCTATGGTTAAGCAATGTGCATTTCAAAAAGAAAAACAAAAATCACTGAGACAGCAGAAAGATGCAAGACTTCATATATAAAACATTTTTAGAGGAAAAATGTTTACAATGGCAGATGGATCACTGAACATGCAGTGCAAACTGAAGTCTTAGTAATGAAATATGGTCCAAATGTGTCTACTTTAAGAGCTAAATGCACATTTAAAGAGATCAACTTCTAAGTTTTAAAAACAGAAGTTGGAAATGATTACTTAAATTACAAAAAATCACTTCCCAAAGGATTTATCGGGTCTCTCTTTAAAAGTTTAAATTCCCCTAGGAAAACTCATATTGAATTTTATGAGATGGAAGCACGTAAACCTCTGTTGTTCTTGCACTGACAACAGAACAAACCCAAGAGATGATCTCCAACCTTTACACATCACAAACAGACTCACAAAAACCTCAAGCTCTATAGCCTTTGGAAAAATCTGAGAACCCCTAGGATCCCAGAAAGACACACAGACTTCTTGGGCTGACAGATCTGTCTTTGGGGTGAATTTTTCCATAGTTTGTTATCATTTGTTCGGAAGAATCAAATAGAAAACAAAGAGTTGAAAACTGAGTCAGGTATTATCCACCCCCACCCTCAGCTCTCCTTAATTGTTTTGTGATTGGTGGGATCTACATTCTGGGTGACTGGAAAGCAGAAGGGGAGATGTTCGTAAGTTTCCTGGCTTCCATACCATAGTATTTTCCATACTTCCTTTGGTGTTAGACAGGCATTTTAACATATTATTCCTCAGGACAACCTCTCAAGGTAGGTTGAAATTATCAAAAATTATTTGTCCCCAAGTGAAAACAGAACTCTAACCCTGCTGGTGGTTAGCATTCTGCTGTCTATGGCTGAGCTCCATCTGTTAGGAATCTCCAAATAAGGAGATGGAAAAATTTCAAGCTTACTTAAATGTGTCAGCTCTGTGCAAGTTCCAGAGCAGATTCGCTGAATCAACAGATGGGATACAAGTATTTCTTTTTCATCTCTGATTCCTCAATGCCTTTTATTCATCAGTGTGATTTCTTGGTCACGGACACAAAGAACTTTACATTCTTAAAAACCAAATAGAAATGCTGCTTTGGCCAAATGCTATAAGCCCAGTCTTAGTACTTATCTCATGTCTCCATCCTGTTAGGGGAATAGGCAGAAGGTAAGATCAATGGGCAAGATCTCTAGGTGTCAGTAAGCAAGCTTTTTGTGTTATCATGTGCTTAATAAATTAATTAGTTTTAACCTCATCTTTTTAGCCCAGGAAACTTAATCCTGTTTAGGAAGGCCATGATCTGAATTGCCCCCAAAATTTGGTTGAAAACAGCTTATTAACCTCATTGGTTTCTGTCTTGTGAGAAAACATTTCAGAGTTCTCTTTATTTTCCTAACACAGAGCTTCAGAAGTTTTGATGACATGGAAAACAGGTGGTCATGAACAATCTTTCAGATTGGCAGCCACTCAAGGCTTTCTTGCATCTGTTGTTACTTTTGGAAGTGGGTCCTCTCCATCATATTTCTAAGGCTTTTTAAAAGCATGACTAAGCTGCTTTTAGATTAATTTTGTCTTTTCTGACAGTAACATGTCTTGATTGGCACTGGTATGTCAAGGGACTGGTCCCTACTTGCCTAAATGGCACTTTTAATTTAGGTTGAGAGACTAGACTCATGTCAAACTACTGGAGGGAAAACAGACTCATTTTCTTTAGTACATGCACAAAATATTGCTGAGGTCTCTGCCTATAGAGTTGTGTATTCCAAGCATTTATTTAGAGGCTGTGAATTAAGACAGTCTCTGTTTCTTCATCTTACTTCTTATGGCTATGCAATGCTGAAATGTTAGACCAATTTTTGAAAGTTTATAACTTTTCTAAACATTTATCAAGTGAAAATCTTATCACTTATCAAGCATCTAGGATATTGCAAAACTCATTCATTAATAGCAACTTCTTTCTTTTTTATTCTGATAACTTTCTAACTTGAGAAATACCTATAAGGCATTACCATGGTATCAAAACACAGTGGTGTCTTTATAAAAGAACCACAGTACAATTAGACAAGAGTGCTGTTCTCAACTCTGCAAACACAGCCTGTTGTTTAAGGAAAGGTGTCTCAGTGAAAATCTAGTCTCCCAGATAAAATACAACTCTAATTTCACTAATTTGGGTTTGAGATGGGAAGTGGATCAGCATTCATCTCATTTGGAATATTAACATTTGGCCTGCATTAGAGACAGAGTCTCAATATTTCCAAGAAATGTGTTACCATACTAAGTCTTCAGACTAGAAAACCAGATGACACTAGTAAATTATGAAGTGTACAGCAAAATGGTTGTATAATAGACAAAATTGAAATCACAAGTAAAATACACATTTCTAGAAAACAGTAACAGCATTTTCAGCAAACTAATCCCCCACAGTTCTAATTCCCTTTGTCAACTAAGGAAAATGGACCACACCCTTGATTATCAAAAGAAAAAGAGAATCTCTATTAAATGAAACTTTCCTTGTCCAGAATCTCAAAGAATGTCTCAAGAAACTGAGTCAAATACTTAAAAGCACAGTATTCCATGTTTGCCATATTTCCAGTTTGCCATCAGAGAACTTTTTCTCTTTTTGCTCTCTCATGAAATTTTACCTTCCTGTTTTCAGAAGCCATTCAATTTTATTCTCAGTATTTAACAAAAAAAAAAAAAAAAAACCAGATAACTCAAGATCCCAACTTATCTCCTATACATTTAAACTGGTACCATATATCATCTTTAGGACTTAATTCTCTCACAGAAATCTGGCTAAGAAAGGCTGATTTGGTTGATTTCATAATATACAATTTAGGCTCATTTCCTAAATCCAGTTGTCTCTTTTCTTAGATACGTAGATTTTTTTCTTTGAAATCTTAGATTTCAGTATATCCTAGAAATTTCTCAAGTATGTGATTTATGGATTTGCATTTCTTTCTGATAGGGTCTTGAATGGAAGCATGTAATTCATATAGAATTTGAATGACAATATGTAAATGGATTTTGAAAATAAGTGAAACTTCTTGGTATATTGTAACAAAAGAAAAAAAACTTGTCCCATTTTAACAGGTTGTTCTGATTATTTTTTTTTCACTCCTAATTAAAACCTACTGAATTGAGACTGTTTTTCAGCTGTTGTCTTTTGGTAGATAGTGGTTGGAGTAATAGTCTATTCTGTAAATCTAACCTGCACCAATATTTATTCATTTTTGGGTTACTGTTAAAAGCTATTTGTGGTGGATTAAGAATATGCAGTCATCAGCCCCTGCTTTTGTTATGTCCCTTCTGATTTTTCTCATTCTAGTAAGATGCCAAAATTAATGGGAAGGACTGGTTCCTTAAAATCAAAGTCTGTTGGTAAAATACTTTTAGAAATCATTACTCACAGCAGGGTGACAGAGATCACTGATACTGAGCAGTAATCAGTTTAATCATACAGTACCTAGATATTTCTCAGTTACTTATCTATTCACTAAATACTTTCTTGAATGCCAAATATGTGCTAGATATGGTGTGAGCTCTACCTGGAGGCACAGTGGTGAACAAGGCAGATGTGGTGTCTCATCTATGGAGCTTATAGTTGAGGAATTAAAATTAAGTGCTGAAAGGAAAAGTACAGGGTGCTATAGATGAACCTAACTTTGTCTAGACAGTTAAGATCAGGTACCCAGAAAGGAGTAAGAGTTTTCATTTTCAAAAATGAAAGAGCGTAGCATTATTTTGGAATGCTTCCGAGTCTTCCTCCTGCGATAGGACACCCATATAAACACTCACACATACCAGTGTTATAAGGGTCTTAAATTAAGGATGTATTTTCTAGTAAGACATATTATAATTTTTAACCCAGTTTTCCTGGGTTAATTGCTAGTAATTGAGCTGGAACAAGCTATTGTGAGTCTTGACTATAATTCTTGACTTGAAGTCTTGACTGCATGGTATCCCAAATAAGTATTAATGATATGTAATCTTCCTATTTGTAGAGTAGCTTTAGTTTTTTTCTCTTTCTGGTCCAACACTTGATCCCCAGAACCACAAACTCCTGTGTGGCTGACAAAATTGCACAGGAATGCAGGCACCAGCAGAGCACATGTCATTCCATTTATAAGTCTATCTCATTCCAGCCCTCAGTTGAAAGGTATTTTGCTAATCTTAGAAACAACTAGAAATATGTTCATTTAATTAAAATGAGTTGTTCCTTTATATCTATTTAGTATCAAGTAATAGATACCTTGCATCCTAGTCTAAGAAATCTTTACATTTCCTTTTAAAGAAATTCTTAGATGCAATTAACAGAAAGCCACTAATTACAAATTTCTGTCCAGTGGTATTCCTAGGTCTTAATTACAGTCTCTGACTTTGGGCTTTTCTCCACAATAAGAACAGTCAGAAACAATTACCTCTGAGGTCAGGAATACTGAAACTGGATCATTTGCTAGTTTATATAGGATATCTAAACATTTCCAAAATAATGGACACGGCATGCAGTGTAAGCTGCTCAAGTACTTTTGAGTAAAAGTTATAAAATGAAGGCCAATAAGGATGGAAACTTCTTGATTATGCAATACTTGGTACCATCAACCAGTGGATCAAGAAAGCCAGAGAAGTCATCTTAGGTTGTTTAACTGGTTCTTCAAGGAAACTATTTAATATGGTATTCAGTGATTATCTAAAATGCGTTAAAATGTGTTAGAATTCAAGTCAGCTACCTAGAGTGAGGAAGGCAAAATGTCCTTTAGTTTCTTTTTCCAAATGCCTCCTTCTCTTCCTTCTCACTCCCAGAAACTATTGATAGAGGCAGGACAAGATTAAATACTGTTTTAATTGGTCAGCTGATGAAACACCTGCTATCCACCATAAGCAGCTTTCGTCTCTCACCCCAGAAATAAATCATTACTCACTGTATCCAACACAGAAAATACTTCCCCCCTGACCTTGTTCCACTCTCCACTGCTTTCCCCTGCCCTTCAAAGCACTTGCCACTAAGGACCTTCAACACACTAAGGGCCTTAGACTAATGAAAACCTGGGGCTGTGAGGGACCTCAGAGGTCATGTAGTCCAACCTGCCTGCCCCCATCCTGAGAGTTGCACCCAGCTGGGGCACAGACTTGCGACTTCATGAAACTAATGCCTCTTATTCTCCCTGCTCTCTCCTTTGTCCCTACAGCGCCATGGCTACTTATTCTGCCACATGTGCCAACAATAACCCTGCACAGGGCATCAACATGGCCAACAGCATTGCCAACCTGAGACTGAAGGCCAAGGAATATAGTTTACAGAGGAACCAGGTGCCAACAGTCAACTGAGGAAAAAAAATAATTAAACAGGCCTAAGAAGAAGTCAAAAACCATAAGACACCTATCCTGCTCTGTCATTTCTACATCTGCTGGAAAAAAAATAAATAAATAAAAACAAACAAACAAACAAAAACCAGAACTAAACTATTGGGACCATGGCAGAGAAAAGCAGGAGAGGAGCAAAATGAAAAGTAGTTAACAAATGTTCCTCCTCCCTCTGGGATACCACCACCACTTGCTTCTGTGTGTGTTAATTTTGTTTTTCCTTCTATTCATATGCTTTGCTTAATATACTCTGAGCTTCTTCAGTTAAGTTCAGCCCACCCACCCCCATGATTGTATGGGTTTTAAAAGAATCGACAGCAGCCAAAGAAACCATATATGTATATATATATTCAGAATACTTGCCTATAGTCTCCTCAGTGAACCTCAGTGCCTTACCCCACCCTTCTTCCCAGTTCTCTGAACAGAAGCTCTAGGAACTTCTGAAAAGCCAAAGTCTTTCTGAAGAATTTGTGCCAGACATAATTCCTTTGCTCATTGTCTCCATCTCTGTTGGTCATGGTAAGGTTCCATCAGCTACTATGGGGTGGGGGGGTGGGAAACAAAGCAGTTGTATACAACATCTGGTCACTGGCCTGTCTAATCCAACGTGATTGGCTACATCTGGCTAATTCTAAGCTCTAAGCTCTAGATTTAAGCTCTAAGCAATAGAGGATAATATCACCTCACTACTACCCCTCACCCCTATCCAAGCAAACAGCCATCTTAAGTTAAAGATATTTGTTGTTTCTTGAGTAATTTGCTAACATAGGCTTATTTGATAGAAGACATATTTTTCACTTGAGAGAGGAAGAGACATTTCTCTAGGAAGACAAACACTAAGTTGTGAAAGGCATGGCCTACATCTCTTTGGTGCCTTAAGGGTAGTCAGATGCACACTTATATATATACTGTATATATTTATATATTATATATATATATATAAAATATTCTTACAAGCTTGAGTTTGCAGTTTCTCAAACACTACCAAGAGCAAATTTCACACCATCATCAGTGTCCTTATTTCTACCGTGGTAAGACTTTTTATTAGGGATCTTGTTTCCTTTCCTTCTCTACACAAAATTCTCACTATGGCCACAGAGCAACTGATAAAGCAGCTGTTTGAGAACAGTTATAATTTTCACATTAGCATTTTAAATACATTAGAAACAATCGAGGCTATGAAAATGTCCTTGAGTTTGGCACCTGAACTCTGGTGAAAGGCTGATACATACTAAACTAGCATGAGAATTAGACTTAGCAGAGGAAAAGCCATTTAGTTATCTGTCCTTTTCCCACTCAACAGGAATAGGAAAGATACATGATTCAGTGAAATACTTAAAGGTTTATCTAAATTCTAAGAATCTGAAAGGCAATTGTTGGCTATTTGTGTCTTCTAATCTATTGACATAAAGTTTAGTATCTAGGACTGATCTTTTGTTTCTTTCTCTTTGTTTCCACCCATGCTTTTGTAACTTGTCAGGTAGACATGACCAAACCACATTCTCATGCCATGCCTTGGTTTACCTTTTTTTTTGTAAAATGGGTTTAACAATACTTACCTACCTCACAGGGGTGTTGTGAGGCTCTAATCATTTGCTCCTTTATTCTTTCCTGTATTCTCTGTATGTCCAGCACTTTGTAGCCATGGGAGGGAAGGGACTATGAAAGTAAATGATGTTAATAGAGGGCTATGGTACCCAGAAGCCTTGTTTTCTAGCAAGGAGAAGCTACCTTGCTGTAAATACTTATAACCTTGCATTTGGAAATGAGAAATAGGCTTATATTTGCAGACCTCTCAAAAAATCACATCATTTGACCAAAAAATAACTTGAGACACACAGAACAGACATCTCTTTGACTTATATTTTCATCTTGACCAACTTGGATTTATAATAATTTTTTAAATTAGTTGAAAAGCTTTAGATTGATTTTGGCCAAATATGCCAACTGTGAGTAACAGGCAAGGATTTGGGATTTAAGGTGCACTTTCAGTACACATTCGTGATTTTCCCTGGCATATCAGATTGAACTAATGGTGGTATTTTCAGTCAAACAGTCATCGATCTGGAAATGTATTACCAATGTTGATTCTAAACTTCTTTTAATAAGAAGGAAGCCCATCTTATATGCATTTTGCTTTCATCAACTGATTTCCTCTTCTTTTAACATACTATTAAGTCATTTCTTACTGAATGGTTTATGTAGGCTGGCCGAACAACACACATTACTGCTTCCTAAAGTATTCTTCAACTAATTCTCTTGTCCCACTAGCTGCCGTGGATTATCAAGTTTTTATCCTAGTAGATCAAAACATTCTTTGTGAAAAGAGTGCAGTCCAAGAAACTAGTGAACCTTTGGAGTTTGGGGAGAACAACTAAGAGAAGGTTTGGGGTGTATAGTGCAGGGAAGAGACATCACAGGTGAAAAGACTTTGCTAAAAATGGGGGGAGTCTTAGAAGAGGGAGTAAAGAGGTAGAGGATCATGTAAAACAAGGTCATTTGAAACTTTTGTCCTGACATTCATTTTGAGTGGTGAAGAGAAAAGCGTGAACCCCCATAACCCCAGTGCTGGATGAAATTAGGCAGTGCCTGGGCAAGTGCTTGCTGTCCAGGAATATCATAGAATAATCAATGCTGTCAGCCATAGGAGCTTTTATTGCTAGTCAATCAATACCACAAACATGGACTATATAAGGATCTGATGGAGAAATGTACACAGGGTACCAGCACTCAATTTTGTTCATTCATTATTGATTTAAAAAAAATAGAAGTTTCATATGTGATTTGAAAGAACAGCATGCTGGCTCCTAAACCAGGTGTGAGAGGGCCTCAGGTCCATGAAGTTCAAAGGCATATCCCTGTTCTTCATCATCTATACCCAGATAACAGATGAATACATACCAACCGTCTGTGTTCCCAGTCCCTCCCCAAACAAGACACTGATATGTAGAGTACTTGGCAGGTTAAATCAAGCTGGAAGAGGTGACTGGATAAAAAAGGGAATGACATTTAGGGTATAAAGATCTCATAAGAAATGTAATATGTAAATTATATCTTGCTTTATGATGTAAAATATACATTGTTTGCGCTAGAATAGAAGTGATTCCTTTTCAATAAAAAGAAAGAAGGATACGACTATGTCTGCTGAGTCTGATGGTTCTTTTCCCTTTGAAATTTAAAAACAGATCTGCTAAGATCTAAGACTGCATTCAGAAAAAAAGTGAAGGTAAGAGGAATTTCTGAACAAGAGAACTTCTTAGAGTATAATAATATTTTCTACATATTTTGTTTGTTTCTCACAGACAAAGACAACAGTGAGATAAGGTGGGGGCATTTTTTAGTAGAATGGGTAAGTGTAGAGTGAACCTTTAAGGAGAGTTTTGCTATTTCTCACCCACCCCTTTAGTATCCACAATAATGTACATCATTAGACAAAACAGATTCAGTTCAGTCAGCTCAGTCGCTCAGTCGTGTCCGACTCTTTGCGACCCCAGGAATCGCAGCACGCCAGGCCTCCCTGTCCATCACCTACTCCCGGAGTTCACCCAGACTAATGACAGCCTTTTCTTTTAGAAAAAAGAAGTAACAAAGTAAAATTTCTTAAGCACCTATTGTTACAGTATTGTGTAGTAAGTAGGGGAGGAGGTGGTAGAAAAGTGAAATAGGAAAATAGTTCTTTTTCATACAAATTAAAGTAAATCTGATTTAAATGGCAACTATAGCATGAACAAATTTATGCAATAGAAAGTGAAGTCACATCCGACTCTTTGTGACCCCGTTGACTGTAGCCTACCAGGCTTCTCTGTCCATAGGATTTTCCAGGCAAAAGTGCCAGAGTAGGTTGCCATTTCCTTCTCTAGGGGATCTTCCCAACCCAGAGATCGAACCCAGGTCTCCAGCATTGCAGGCAGACGCTTTACCCTCTGAGCCATCAGGGAAGCCTATAGTTCAAGACAGTAAATGTGTCCAAGAAATAAAACAGATGGGAGTTCAGAAAAGGAAGCAAGAAAACACTGAGCTGAAATGGGAGAGAGTTTCACTGAGGAACTGGGACTTGAGTTTCATCAGCAGGGATCTGGGCAGGAGAAGGGGGGGCAATGGATTTCAGGTGGGAGGAGTGGTACAGAAGAAAGGGTGAAGGGAGGGATACAAGAATGAGGAATTTGTATTCCAGGACCATGGCAAGATGGGCCTAGAAGGGATGGAGAGCTTATTTTGAAGCAGAGTAGAAGAAAACACTGAAGATTGAAGTTGATTCTTCATCTTGCAATGTATTATGTGTCAAAGGAGTATGGATTTTTCCTCAGGCCATCGAGATTGATTGAAAGTTAGCAGGATTGTTGTGGTAAAAGGATGGAGATGAACTAGAGCAGAACAGAAACTGGAAGCAGAACAGATAGAAGAGGAACAGAAAACAAAGGATGCATAGGAAACATCTTGCAAGGAAAAAATCAGCAGAACTTTATGATGGGAGAAAGAGACTGGAGTCAAAGTAACCCTGATTTGAAACCTGGGCACGGCAGGGCAGATGAATCACTGACAAAAGTCAACAAAAACAGGAGAGGGCCAATAACAGGAGAAAGATATATTGCACTCTAAGGACTTCCCTGCTAGTCCAGTGGTTAAGGCTCGATGCTTTCACTGTGTGGGGCATGAGTTTGGTCCCTAGTCAGGGATCTAAGATGCCACATGCGGCATGGCATGGCCAAAAAAAGAAAAACCTGAAATGTAAGTGTTCAGTAAGTGAAGGAGTAGGGCTTAGAACTGACGTCAAGGGTGGAGACAGAAATTTGGGATTCATCTTTAAGGAAGTGACACCTTGAGGTATAAGTATGAATAATTCTTTGAGAATAAAGAGTAACATTGTGACTCAAATAATTATTTCAGTAAGTGCCTTTTGGAAGTAATTAGCCCAGGGAGAAAGACAGGACTTTGAAAAACACTTTCAATTAGGAAAAGAGCTACTGAAAGCAATTTACAAGGAGCTTTTCAAGAAATAGGGGAGAGCTCAGCTTCTTTGTTATCTCAGATTTAAGAAAAGAGAAGTTTTTAAAAAGAAGGGAATCACATTTCTCTAATAATTAACAATGTTGAACATCTTTTCATGTGCCTCTTGGCCATCCATATGTCTTCTTTGGAGAAATGCCTTCTGCCTATTTTTTGACTGGGTTGTTTGTTTTGGTGCTGTTAAGCACCATGAGCTGTTTATAAATTTTGAAGATATCACCTCACATCAGTCAAAACAGCTATCATCATAAAAAAAAAAAATCCACAAACAATAAATGTTGGAGAAAGTGTAGAGAGAAGGGAACTCTCCTACACTGTTGGTGGGAATGTAAATTGGAGAACAGGATTGAGGTTCCTTAAAAAATTAAAAATAGAGCTACCTTCAGTTCAGTTCAGTCGCTCAGTCGTGTCCGACTCTTTGCGACCCCATGAATTGCAGCATGCCAGGCCTCCCTGTCCATCACCAACTCCCGGAGTTCACTCAGACTCACGTCCATCGAGTCAGTGATGCCATCCAGCCATCTCATCCTCTGTTGTCCCCTTCTCCTCCTGTCCCCAATCCCTCCCAGCATCAGAGTCTTTTCCAATGAGTCAACTCTTCGCATGAGGTGGCCAAAGTACTGGAGTTTCAGCTTCAGCATCATTCCTTCCAAAGAAATCCCAGGGCTGATCTCCTTCAGAACGGAGTGGTTGGATCTCCTTGCAGTCCAAGGGACTCTCAAGAGTCTTCTCCAACACCACAGTTCAAAAGCATCAATTCTTTGGCGCTCAGCCTTCTTCACAGTCCAACTCTCACATCCATACATGACCACAGGAAAAACCATAGCCTTGACTAGACGGACCTTTGTTGGCAAAGTAATGTCTCTGCTTTTGAATATGCTATCTAAGTTGGTCATAACTTTCCTTCCAAGGAGTAAGCGTCTTTTAATTTCATGGCTGCAGTCACCATCTGCAGTGATTTTGGAGCCCCCAAAAATAAAGTCTGACACTGTTTCCCCATCTATTTCCCATGAAGTGATGGGACTGGATGCCATGATCTTCGTTTTCTGAATGTTGAGCTTTAAGCCAACTTTTTCACTCTCCACTTTCACTTTCATCAAGAGGCTTTTTAGTTCCTCTTCACTTTCTGCCATAACTCTGTAATCCCACACCTGGGCATATATCCAGAGACAAACATAATCTGAAGGGATACATGCACCCAAATATTCACATGCACCCAAATTGCAGCACTGATCACAATGGCTAAGACATGGAAGCAAGCTATGTGTCCATTGACAGAGGAATGGATAAAGAAGATGTGGTACATACATCTAATACTAGCCATTAAAAAGAATGAAATAATGCCATTTGCAGCAACATGGATGGACCTAGAGATTGTCATACTAAGTGAAGTTAAGTCAGAGAGAGAAGGAGAAATATTGTATGACGTCCCTTGTATGTGGAACCTAAAAAGAAATGATACAAATGAACTTACTTACAAAGCAGAAAGAAACTCACAGACTTAAGAGAACAAATTTATGGTCACCATGGGGGAAAATAGCGGGAAGGAATAGTTAGAGAGTTTGGGATGGATGTGTACACATTGCTGTATTTAAAATGGATAACCAGCAAGGACCTACTATACAGCATATGAAACTCTGCTCAATACTATGTAGCAGCCTGGATGGGAGGGGAGTTTGGGGGAGAATGGATACATGCATATGTATGGCTGAGTCCCTTCACTGTTCACCTGAAACTATTACAACATTATTAATTGGCTATATCCCAACACAAAATAAAAAGTTTTAAAAAATAAATAAAAAGAAAGGAATTCTCAATATACTCAAATGCTGTAGAGCAGACCAGCTAATTGGAGATAGAGAAAAGGCCCTTGGATTAGTGATTTTCTGGAGTACAGAGTACTTGAGTGCTGGAAGAAGGTACATTGTGGCAAGTTATGGTAAGAATAAGTGCTTGATAAAAATGGAAGCAGTGGTTGTATACCAGAGGCCCCCAAGCCCCAGGCCTTGGACTGGTATAGGTCCATGACCTGTTAGGAACAAGATGTCACGGCAGGAGGTGAGCGGCAGGCGAGCAAGTGAAGCTTCATCTGTATTTACAGCTGCTCCCCATTGCTTGCATTACTGCCTGAGCTCTGTCTCCTGTCAGATCAGTGGTGGCATTAGATTCTCATGGGAGCGGAACTCTACTGTGAACTGTGTACGTGAGGGATCTAGGTTGCATGCTCCTTATGAGAATCTAATGCCTGATAATCTGATTCCGCACTGTGGTGAGCTGTATAAGTATTTCATGTAATAATAATAAAGTACACAATGAATATAATGCACTTGAACCATCCCCACCCTGCCCTGGTCTGTGAAAAAAATTGTCTTCCACAAAACTGGTCCCTGATGCCAAAAAGGTTGGGGACCACTGCTATAGATCACTTGCTTGAGATTTTTGGCATTGAAAGTGTATTAATAAGAATCCTTTCAGTGGCAGGTGGCAGAAGCCTATCGAACTAGTTCAAATTACTCAGAGCTTTACTTAAAGGACACTAGGGTTGCCTACTGAACCCAGAGAAATACTGCTGGAGCCAGAGTAGCTCTTGAGATCCCAAACACTGGAATGAGGCCCATACCCTTAGGCCTAGCAAGATCCATACACCTTGCTCTGGGTCTCAGCAGCACTCCTCTGACTGCGCAAAGAATCTATGGGGCCAGATGAATGTGCCCACCTGGATTCTGTATCTCTCATTGGAGACCATCCTTCATGCACTTGGGGTTTAGAAGTCCCTTTCCAAATGATCTGGAATCCACTTTCAAGGTTTCCATTAGCCTCTTTTCCTGGGATGACTATTTGTGGGGGTTGGGGTAGATAGGTGGTCCTCGGATATGCATGCTGCAGTTATTCCCAGGTGGCTCAGTGGTGAAGAATCCACCTGCCAATGCAGGAGATGCAAGAGACGCAGGTTCGATCCCTGGTTTGGGAAGATTCCCTGGAGTAGGAAATGACAAGCTGCTCCAGTATTCTTGCCTGGAAAATTTCTTGGACAGAAGAGCCTGGCAGGTTACAGTCCATGGGGTCACAAAAGAGTTGGACACAACTTAGCGACTAAAGAACAACAATGCATGTCTACTTTTGGTGCAGGATGGGGCTGGGTGAGAAGAGAAGTGGGTAGGCTACAGGCTGCAGTCTAAGGCCTGGCCAGAGGCTCTCTACACTCCCATGTTCTGGAAAGGAACTACAAAGCAAACAGCCTGAGAATTCAGAATGAGAACCTGGCTTTTCCTGTCACTATAAATGGGTTCATTAATGGAGGAGGGTGGAATGTAATTTGTTTAACAGTTTGTTAGCTTAATTTATAATGTTAGTGTCTGGATGTGAATATGCAGGCCTTTATTTGTTCTCTAGCCTGAGTATGGCTCTAGCATCCCCATGGATGAGCCACCAGGCTTGGCTGCCTTTTGATTTAATTTCTGGAGATTACATTAACTAGAAATCAGTGCCAGAAAGCTTTCTGAGTCATAAATCTTCAATATGAACCCATTCTGGCCCCACATTTTTTTTCTCTCTTAGAAATTGGACTCAGACCTCTGTGCATCTGTAGGACCTCAGCTTGAAGGCTTCTTTCAAATCTTCCTTGGAACAGGGTGACAGGAGAGTTTTGAACAGAGTTTATCTGTCCTGTGGTGGCTCAGATGGTAAAGAGTCTGCCTGCAATGTGGAAGACCCAAGTTCAGTCTCTGAGGTGGGAAGATCTCCTGGAGAAGGAAATGGCAATCCACTCCAGTAAATTTGCCAGGAAAATACCATGGACGGAGGAGCCTGGCAGGCTACAGCCCATAGGGTCTCAAAGAGTCGGACACAACTGAGCAATTTCATTTTCACTTTATCTGTCCCCTATCAGTCAGCATACCAATTTATTGTGGTTTACCTGGGTTGTGGTTTACATTATGCTTGTGGGGAGACAGAACAGCAGAAAGGTTTGAGAAGGGGCCGAGAAGGAAGATTTCAGTTATTGCTTTAGTTCCTCTTAAGCCCCAGTACTTTCCATTGTGTCTCCTTGTGTTTCAAACTTCTTTACTTGACAAGGGGGGATTTCTGTTGCAATTCAAAGTTTTCTATGGTCTGACCCTTGGAGTCTTGCAGACCTGGCAATGGGTTGAAATCCTCCCTGTTGCACAGAATACCTCAGGTCATTTAGTTTTAGACTTGAAGGCCTGTAATACTCATTTCTATATTGTCAGGTGCACTTTAGTTGCAAGTGGCAGAAACCCAAGTGAAATTAGGTTGAGGTGGTTTAAATAGGGTGTTTATTAGCTGGATTTGGAGGTAGATCAGAGGAAGAAAGAAGGAGTCAAGGGAATCAAGGTAGCTCTGAGAAGCTCAGTCACTAGAACTGAGACTTGACATCACCAGAACCCTCTGTCTGTGTCTCATCTCTGCAGGCAGGTTTTCTCCATGGAGTAAGGAAAGTGGCTGCTGGCAGAGGAGACTTGCATCCTTTCAGCTTAGAAGAAAGATCTGAGAAACCATCTCCTGTTATAAATATCCTGGGAGATAACTTTAACGTCCTGGTTTGGTTTATGCACACTCATGATCCAATCACTGAACCCTAGGGGTGGAGATGTACTAAGTGTCTAGACCAGTGGTGTGTGCCTTTTTCAGGCACCACTTGAGCACCAGTGCAATGCCTCTTGTCCTCACTTCTGCATCTAGTCAGTACTGAAACACTCAATCCTCAGTATATTTCCAGAGTCTTGTAGATAGCACATCAACTAAACCAATGTATAAATGCTCCCCACTTTCATTTTCAGACATACCAACTTTGGACATCAGTCCCGAGTGATGGTGGCCACCTTGATAATGAACCCTTGCATTGGTTTTCCATTTTCATCCTTTTATTCCCTCAGCTCCTCAATCCTGCTCCCTGTGACCATTTTCCAAATAAACCATCTGCATGTCAGCCATTACCTCCATCTGTGCTTTTCTGGGGAGAGGGTGGGAGAAGGTATCTGAGTAACATGGAACTTTATCTCTTTTGCCAGGGGGCATCCTCTCCAAAACTTGGATTGAGTACTGGGAACCTGTTGTTACCAGAAGAAAGAGAGAATGAAATGAAATGTAGGCAGATAAAAATAACATAGGTTCTCCAGATCGAGGAAGGAGAAAAGAACACTTTTGACTGTCAATTGTTTTCCATCTCAATTGATATTGACTTGCTTCTTGCTGATGTTGACAAATGCTTGCTGCAAATACGTCAATTAAAACTGTACCAATTCCTTTCTTCATTCTTGTTGAAGAGACAACTAGCATTTCAACCAAGTCCGTTTACTCTTCTTTCTGGGCACACGGATAGGTTTCATTCCCTAGCATCCTTTACAGGTAGGTGTGGTCTTGTGACACCTCCCAGACAATGGAATGTGAGCAGCAGTGGTATTTGACAGTTTTGATCCTGGCTCATAATTCCGAACTGCATTTTCCCTTGCTCTTTCTTCCCTGTGGCTGAGTGCTAAGACAGCATCCAATCAACTTTGGGAGCCACATTTTAAGGATGGTAAAGCAACAGTCAACCTGGGACTGGAAATGTGACTTCAGGAAGAAAAGTTGCAACCCTTGCACCCTGGGAACAGTCTGGAGTATTATATGGTGGAGAAAATAAAGTTCTATTCTGTCAATCCATGTCATGACAAAGTCTATTTGTTAACTGCAACTCAGCCCAACCTAAAACCTCCTTTTCCTTTCTTTTCCCTTCTTCCTTCAATATCATGTGCATTTCAATATCCTTGTAACTCACAGACATATGAGTTACACATAAGCATATGGAAGAATGTGTTTGAATATTATAGTATATGGTTTTGTAGCATCTTGTGCCCTTTGTATAATACATAACTAACTGAATGTTGTAGTAAATAAATACACTAAATAACACTTTCAATAAATTAGTGCCTGACACTGTAGAGTTCCTGGAAAATATGTCAACATGTTATTCTACTTTTTAAAAAGGCAGCATTCCTGAAAGTAAGAATGCCAGGTCATCTACAAACTGAAGACATCTGAAAACTATTTATTAAAGTCACATATTTATCTGCTTAGTGACACTCAGTTACTCAGAGGTAAAATAAGGCTAGAAATCCTGGACAGCTAGAGAAACTCACATATGTGCACAGGAAGGCATGAATAGAAATGTTCATCATAGCACAGCTTGCAATAATAAAATATTGGAAACAAACAAGATGTCTGTCAAAGACAGAATAAACAAACTGTGATATATTCATACAATGGTATACTATTCAGAAATAAAAAATGAATAAATGAGAAATGGCTACATACCTCTAGTTGGAGACCTCTCAGAAACATCACTTTGAGAAGAAAAAAATAAATTGTAGGGATATATGACACTATTTATATAAAGTTTAAAAATAGATAATAAAATTATATATTATTTATAAACACATGTGTATGTGGTGAAACACGCATACATATAAATAAAAAATGAAAAATAATTTCAAAATACTAATTCTGAAAAAAGCAATTTCTGAGTAAGGAGGTAGGGGACAGAATCTGAACAAGCACACTAGGTGCTTCAAATAAATCTGAACTATTTCATTTCCTTAAAAAATATGAGATGAAAATAAGACAAATACTAAAGTTTGACAAAAGCTGGGTGGCAAGCACTGCTGCTGCTGCTGCTAAGTCGCTTCAGTCGTGTCTGACTCTGTGCGATCCCATAGACGGCAGCCCACCAGGCTCCCCTGTCCCTGGGATTCTCCAAGCAAGAACACTGGAGTGGGTTGCCATTTCCTTCTCCAATGCATGAAAGTGAAAAGTGAAAGTGAAGTCGCTCAGTCGTGTCCAACTCTTAGTGATCCCATGGACTGCAGCCCACCAGGCTCCTCCATCCATGGGATTTTCCAGGCAAGAGTACTGGAGTGGGGTGCCATTATGTTCAAAATACTGATCTCTGTAGTTTTGTATGCTTATGATATTTCAGAGTGTGTTAAATGTGGGAAAAAAGAATGGGGATGTATATCTCACAACCTCAGCAGAGGGTCATGCAAGACTGTTGGTGGCTGTGTTTGTGTGATCTTAGACTTTGCTCTAGGGCATCCCTGGCAGCTCACTGGTAAAGAATCTACCTGCCAGTGCAGGAGACTTGAGTTTGATCCCTGGGTCGGGAAGATCCCCTGGAGAAGGAAATGGCAAGCTGCTTCAGTATTCTTGCCCAGAAAATTCCATGAACAGAAAAGTCTGGGGGGCTGCTGTCCATGATGGGCTACAGTCCAGTCAGACACAAATTAGTGACTAAACAACAACAAGAAGAAGACTTTGCTGTAGCCAAGCGGGGAGCAAAGATGTTATAATACATTTTAAGAGGACTTAAAAAGAGTTCTACATATAACTTAACTCACTCAATCAAGCTTCTAGACATGGAAGAAGCAATGCCCCTTAAAGATTTATACCAAGAATATTTTCCTTGGCTTACTACTGTAAACCTAAATTTCTGCCTTCACAGGAAGGGTTTCCAGGAGTCTCCCATTATCTGGGCTGTATAGGTATCCTGTATATAGGCTGGAAGTATATATATATATATATATATATCTCAATTTATATTATATATAAATAAATATATTCCATATACATGGAATATATATATGGAAGCTACATTCAAGATATAACTTCTATATCTTGAAGTTATTATTAGCCATTATCACTCCTGCATGGTCTTAAAGGCATAGGACATAGTTTTGATGTGTGCGATGGAAGCAGAGGAGAAGTATGTGTGTGGGGTATGGGAATCCTGTGGCAGAATACCAAACATTGATGGAAAAATCTACAGAAGGGAATATTAGGGAATAATATGATATAATGGAAAAAGCATGAACCTTGTTTCTAGTCTCTGCTTTCTTATTTGTGGTGTAATCTTGGCAGGTTATTTATTCCCCATGAGTCTTTTTTCTTCTTTTCTAAAGTAATACCTACACTGTGGGCTTCCCTGGTGGCTCAGTGGTAAAAAATCCGCCTGCCAAACAGGAGACATGGGTTGGATCCTGGGTCAGGAAGATCCCCTGGAGGAGGAAATGGCAACCCTCTCCAGTATTCTTGCCTGGAAAATCCCATGGACAAAGGAACCTGGCAGACTGTAGTCCAGGGGGTCAGAAAGAGTTGGACATGACTGAGCACCTGAGCATGAGCACAGTTACCTACACCACAGAATGATGAGGGATGAAACAAGGCATCATATGGGAAGGATTAACATACTACTTAAATCACATCATAGATTTCCTTTTCTATTCATACTTACAAGCGACATCTCAGATACAGTAGACAGAGTCTTGGTTTGTAGGTTAGAAGGCCCAGAATCTGTGCGGTGACATAGCTGAAGGAATTCAAAGATGAGAGCTATGTAGCAACCAATGAGAGGAGGAGGAAAAACATGGAAAGGGAAAGAGGGAGTATATAGAATGTGTGTGACTGCCCTCTTCTTCCAGGAATTATATGCAAGATATTTCTCCTGTTGCCTGTGCTGTACTTAGTCGCTCAGTCATGTCCGACTCTTTGTGACCTCATGGACTGTAGCCCGCCAGGCTCCTCTGTCCTCCAGGCTCCTCCTCCAGGCAAGAATACTGGAGTAAGTTGCCATGCCCTCCTCCAAGGGATCGTCCCAACCCAGGGATCGAACCCAGGTCTCCCACATTGCGGGTGGATTTTTTTATAATCTGAGACACCAGGGAAGCCCAAGAATACTGGAGTGGGTAGCTTGTCCCTTCTCCAGGGGAACTTCCTGACCTAGGAACAGAATCAGGGTCTCCTACATTGCAGACAGATTCTTTGCCATCTGAGCTACCTGGGAAGCCCCTCCTGTTGCCTCAGTTCAGTTCATTTCAGTCACTCAGTCGTGTCCAATTCTTTGCGACCCCATGAATCACAGCACACCAGGCCTCCCTGTCCATCACTAACTCCCGGAATTTACTAAAACTCATGTCCATTGAGTCGGTGATGCCATCTCATCCTCTGTTGTCCCCTTCTCTTCCTTCCCCAATCCCTCCCAGCATCAGAGTCTTTTCCAATGAGTCAACTCTTCGCATGAGGTGGCCAAAGCATTGGAGTTTCAGCTTTAGCATCAGTCCTTCCAAAGAACACCCAGGACTGGTCTCCTTTAGGATGGACTGGTTGGATCTCCTTGCAGTCCAAGGGACTCACAAGAGTCTTCTCCAGCACCACAGTTCAAAAGCATCAATTATTTGGAGCTCAGCTTTCTTCACAGTCCAACTCTCACATCCATACATGACCACTAGAAAAACCATAGCCTTGACTAGGTGGACCTTTGTTGGCAAAGCAATATCTCTGCTTTTTAATATGCTATCTAGGTTGGTCATAACTTTCCTTCCAAGGAGTAAGCGTCTTTTAATTTCATGTTGCCTGCTGCTGCTGCTGCTGCTGCTGCTGCTAAGTCGCTTCAGTCGTGTCCGACTCTGTGCGACCTGCTAAGTCTCTTCAGTCGTGTCCAACTCTGTGCGACCCCAGAGACGGCAGCCCACCAGGCTTCCCCGTCCCTGGGATTCTCCAGGCAAGAACACTGGAATGGGTTGCCATTTCCTTCTCCAATGCATGAAAGTGAAAAGTGAAAGTGAAGTCGTTCAGTCCTGTCTGACTCTAGGGACCCTATGGACTGCAGCCCACCAGGCTCCTCCCTCCACCGGATTTTCCCCTAGCTACTCTTCAAATTGAAGCTGTTTTCCCTCCCTGTCCTTTGGATACAAAAATGAAACAAAGTTTACAAGCCTCTTTCCCCACCCCCTTGCAAATTCTACAGAGTAGTGAGTGAGAAGAGTTCTGATGAATTTTTTTCTCTTTTGTATTAACACAAAACAGTCCAGCCCCGCAGAGCTGATTCTTGAGTGAAGACAAAGCCCCCAGGTTAGTTCACTTCAACCCCCTTTCCCTACTGTTTGTTGCTGTGCAATGCCCTTGATACTCAAGGATGGAGTGTTTGGTGTTGGTTAGCTGAGGAGAATTTCCCTCAGCCTGGACAGCACTTCTGATTCCTCCTGACCCCTTACCTTCCTCTTTTGGTCTTCAGGTGAGTTTTCGGTTTTCTTAAAGTTAACTATTTTTGTGTAGTGAAAAGAAAAGCAGCCACCATAGATACTTAAGAGAGATTATAAAATGTCCCTTCCTCAAGCTTTAAAAAAACTAAAGTAGGGGACTGTGTCCCACCTGCCCCTGCTGCCTCTGTCACCAGGTACCTAACTCAGCCCCTGTCCTCCCAGGTAGAGAATGAACCTCCTTCTCCATCTTACCCCAACACCAAATGAATTGCTGATGGTCAGGTGGGATTAAGCGTATCCTGCAAATTTGCTGTAGACAAGAGATGCACAAAACACAGGGGTAGAATTTTGAAGAAAATGTAAATCAGTTGAATACTAGGCCAAAGAAACTGGTCTCTAGACAGATAATATAGACTGCTCCCCAGGTGGCTCAGTGGTATAAAGAATCCACCTGCCATTGCAAGTGATACGAGATTGACCCCTGTGTTGGGAAGATCTCTTGGAGAGGAAATGGCAACTCACTCCAGTAGTCTTGCTTGGGGAGTTCCATGAATAGAGGAGCCTGGAGGACTACATTTCATGTGGTCACAAAAGAGACGGACATGACATAGCAACTAAACAACAATATTATAGACTTTAAAGTCAAGAGTACTCTTAGGATAGGATAGATCATTCCATAAGGGTGAAAAAGAAAAATTCAACATGAAACCATAAAAATTTTAAATAATACTTAACAATATTTAATGACAGTCTTAAAATTTATAATCCATACACTGACAGAATTACAAAATAAAATTTAGAAATTCACAATACAAATTGGAAATTTTAACATACTTCTCTCAGTAAATGATAACCACTAAAAATTAGAAAGCTTATAGAAGAGTTGAACAATTCATAAGCTTTGTCTTTATACATATTGATTATATAAAATAAAATTTAAATATCAAAGAACTCATATGAGTGAAAGAAAGTGAAAGTGTTCATCACTCAGTTGTATCTGACTCTTTGTGGATCCCATGGGCTATAGCCCACCAGGTTCTTCTGTCCATGAAATTCTCCAGGCAAGAATACTGGAGTGGGTTGCCATATCCTCCTCCAGGGGATCTTTCCAATCCAGGGATCGAAGCCGGGTCTCTTGCATTGCAAGCAGATTCTTTACCATCTGAGCCATCAGGGAAGCCCCATGTAGGCAGCATACTATATCTTTTATCATAAATTAATTAAATGCAATATCATTAACAAAAGACCTATGATGGGGAAAACACTATGGGCCATGTTCAAAGTTCATAGACAGCATTCAGTATTCCAGAAGAGTAGATTCAGGAAGGTACTTCAATGTTTTAAGGAAAGGAGATAATAGGCATTATACCTATATGGGTATAGGGGATAAGCCCTACAACCAGTCAAAGGTCCTGATAGTCTGGCTCCTGGAAACTTCAGAGCAATTAACTCTTGTCCCTGTTGTGCTGTACTGGGTTCAGGTACATACCAGGACTAGACTCATGTTGGCCTATAGGAGTTGAGGGAAGTGACTGAATGTACTATATTGAATTGGTCCCAGCAATAATATATAACAGTAAGTTTGATGAACTCAGGCTTATATTCTGACAAGCCTATGCTCAGGCCTCCTCTGGTCTGTATAAGACTGAGAATGCTGGGTTTCCTGAAAAGTGATATTACTCTCATTCTTTTAGACATTATAAGCCATAACTGCAGGATGTTAGGGTGTGGAAATTTTCCCTTCCATTTGTGCTAGAAAATGTGCTGTATATCCTGACATCACTAACTTTATTAAGGATCCTTTAGAAAAATGATCCCAGATTGATTTTCTAAAGCAATATCTGTTTGAACATTCATAAGTTTAAGCCCCCTAATGAAATGTATTAAGTGTTGTTTGACTTTACTTCCCAGGAAACTATAGAGTGTCTGCTTTTTGAGAAAAAAAAAAAAAAAGAAACAAGAGAGTATGGCCACAAACAAGAGGATAGGATTTAGTCAGGTACTTTATGCTAAATTGGCAGGATTTGTAGACAGGTATATTGGGATTTTCATTCCTGGGAGACTTTTAAAAATTAGGAAAACTTATTACAGCAGCCTTTACATACTTTTTTACCTGATGACTTTATCCTCAGACTGGTAGCTAGAAAGTTGAAAATGTCCAAGAAAATTTTTGAATAAGTTTCTCATTTTTCAACAGAAAAAATAAGGAATTTTGAGATAGATAATGATATAGTACAGTTCAATATAATTTTTGACTGACTAGGATTTTTTCATTAGTACGTATTTTGAATCTATTACATGACATTCTAGAAAAGATAAATCTAACCTACAGGAATAGGAGTTCAGTGGGTTGCCTAGGGCTGGGGTTGGGAGGACTGACTACAAAGGCTACAAGAGATCTTCCTGAGGGATGGAACAGTTCTCTACCCTGACCTGGGTGATGGCTCCATGATGGCACACATTTGGTAAAGTTCATCAAGCCATACTCATAAACTATGTCAGTTCAGTTCGGTTCAGTCACTCAGTTGTGTCCGACTCTTTGCGACCCCATGAATCGCAGCATGCCAGGCCTCCCTGTCCATCACCAACTCCCGGAGTTCACCCAGACTCACATCCATCGAGTCAGTGATGCCATCCAGCCATCTCATCCTCTGTTGTCCCCTTCTCCTCCTGCCCCCAATCCCTCCCAGCATCAGAGTCTTTTCCAATGAGTCAACTCTTCGCATGAGGTGGCCAAAGTACTGGAGTTTCAGCTTCAGCATCATTCCCTCCAAAGAAACCCCAGGGCTGATCTCCTTCAGAATGGACTGGTTGGATCTCCTTGCAGTCCAAGGGACTGTCAAGAGTCTTCTCCAACACCACAGTTCAAAAGCATCAATTCTTCGGCACTCAGCCTATGTATTTGTATGTAAATTATGCTTCAATAAAGATTAAAAATAGTATGATTGTAGAAATCTAAGAAAATGCTAGCAATATCAATAAATCATCTATAATAGTAGTAGAAACAGAAGTACCTTGAATGACCCTTTGAAGAAAGGTTTAAATTGTAGGAAGGGGGAATCTAAGAACAGTTATTAATTAATGACTTGAGCTGCAAAGCAATGAACAAACTTTTGGTACATGCTGGTTAATTCAATTAACTGGGCATTCATACCAAAAAAATTCCCATTGTAATTTCAGAGAATATTATTTATTCAGAATTGTTTTGAAGGCCTTAAGGATTAGGGTCTACAAACAAGCAATTACAACTGTTATCATGATCCTAATTATTTTTAATTACATTTTCACTTCCCTTGGTGAATAATATATCTTATGTTCATATGGAAGTTTCCTGAAATTTAAACACAGTCTATCATTGGAAGATAATAACGTTGGTACCAAACACAAACAGAACCTGATTTTCCAATATGAGATAATGTGCTTCCATTTCACATGAATGGAAATCACAGAAGAATAATGGAGAAAACCTAGGGTGTTGCTTTTAAAAACTAAAATTCAAAGATGGATGTCAATCTATGAATATGAGAGCTTGATTGTAATTTAGGTAAAACCACAGACTGATCCTAGATGCTAAAATTTTCTCTGCTGAGACACAGTCAGGTTGGTCCTAGAAGCAAGCCTAACTCAAGAAGAGTTATACATTGTACTCTCTCCAGATGGAGGCTCACCAATTTTAGTGAAGGAAAAGTGACTTTTACATTTTATTCTAATTTTGAATTAGGTACCTATGAGGACAATTTTAAAATACCCTTTTTAGAGTATCCTGATATATTTTCAATGCTTGAATGGCTAGGCACCAATATGAGTAAAATGCCAGCAAGACGCCAGCTTCTGGTTAGCTAGCCGTTCTTTGGGTTCACTGTGGAATATACTAACTCTCAAGTTCGTTGAGTTTCCAAACCTCTTGTGGCAAAGTTAAACTCAAAAAAGAGAAGAAACAATCCTTTGACATATTTGCTTGCTGGGCAGTCCTATCACATAGACTTCAGAATTAAATCATTAGTGTTGATGAATTTTCCTAATTATGCTTGGGAGCCTGGCACACAGTTTTGAGAGTTGCTTCATGTTGTCCTGCCCAGCTTGAACTCTAAAAATTGTTCAATTGCTAAACCAAACATGCCCTAGGTTTGCCAAGGAAAATAATCTATTTTCCTATTTCCTGTGCTCCATCAGGGTACAAAACACAGAATAAGCCAAAATTCCTCCACAGTGGGCTTGCAGTCTTGAGGAGACCATTATTTTTGATGCAGAAAGTCAAATATTTTTTCCAGACCCAATTTTCTTGCTGACCACACCGAGCATTGAGAAATCAGCAAGCGCCTTCTTGGGAAAAATTGAATTGAAGAAGGAATTTGGCTTTAGAAAACAGGAAGTGGTTTTCTAATACTGTATAAGGCCAAGAGAGAAAGACATCTAAACCACATTGTCAAAGGTGTGCGAATAATCTCTAGAGGCAGTAACTATTCCTTCTGAAGCTTATCTAAACCAAAGCCATCTTTATCCATTATTCCTCATATAATGACACAGGATAACACCAATGGACTTTTCTCTCTGTTTAAGGAAGAGGAGATCGAGTTGGGAAAGACCAGTTCAACACTTTTAAGAAGTCTTTAGTACAAACATATTTCATCCATTAGGGTAATGTTTTCCTCAGGCTTGTCCAGGAATAAATCCCAATCTTCTCCCCTTAACATCCCAAAGACACAGTTGATTTGTTTTTAGTTGGGGCAATGAAATGTTTAAATGGGAAACACATGTCCATTTGGTCTGGAGAGGACATGCTAGGAGCTTCTTTTTTACGAGGCCCCCATTCAGCAATAATCTGACAGCCACAGAAAGACTAAACAAGCAACTAGCAATTAACTCCTAAATAATAGTTCTTCCTGGGAAGATAGTGGATTTTAAATCCACGTAGAACACTCAGTACCTAATATAAGATTTAAAAGGCTCTTTATTTCAAAAAGGAGGAAGTGCTGTTAAAAACCTTACTTAGTTGTTGTCCTCTTTCTTGGAACACAAACAATTTGATCTAACTGTTCCACTCAAATGCTCATGATGCTGCCTGTCCTAGGTGGTATTTCCACCTAGATATTTCTTCCCAGCATTTCTTTGACCTTTATATTCTTTTATAAATTCTAAAACCCAAAGCACAATCTGGGAAATTGGGAAGAAAAATATTATCTCCTAAGACAATTACCAGAGAAGGCAATGGCACCCCACTCCAGTACTCTTGCCTGGAAAATCCCATGGATGGAGGAGCCTGGTAGGCTGCAGTCCATGTAGTTGCTAAGAGTTGGACACGACTGAAGCGACTTAGCAGCTGCAGCAGCAAGACAATTACACTAAATAAATAACATAGAGAAGTTGCTGAATCAAAAGAATCTCAGGAGATGGTGACATGTGGAGTGGAAGTTTAAGGTCAGCATTTTTGGTACCAGGACAAGAGCACATAGGGGGATCACAGTTTAATCAGTCTTGCTTGTAGCTGTTACCATGGCATAAGTGTTTGCTCATGGCCCTGTGGGCTGTTAAGAGTGAGTCTGTCTTGTAAATAAAATATAGTAAGTTAAACACATGGAATATTTTATACAACTGCTGTGAGTGGTGTTTCTGGAAATAACAGGTTTTAGAGACAAAATAAGTTCTTAAACTGATAATGTTGACACATGATTTCATATACTACTCTTAACTTTGTTAGAAGATCTAAATGTTACATTATTTAAATCCCACCCAATAATGTTTTCTCGTGTTTTCCAGTGTTTGTGTATTTTCTATCAGACTATAGTTCTTTTTTTAGTACTCGATGGACGTGAGTCTCCGTGAACTCCAGGAGTTGGTAATGGACAGGGAGGCCTGGTGTGCTGTGATTCATCGGGTCGCAAAGAGTCAGACACGACTGAGCGACTGATCTGATCTGATCTGATAGTTCTTTTTTTAGTACTATTAAACTTAATATATATCATTTGTAATAATGAACATTAATACAGTAATAATAATAAATGTATTTATAAAGAAGGATTTCCCAGGTTTCTCAGTGGTAAGAATCCACCTGCTAATGCAGGAGACATGAGTTCAATCTCTGGGTCCAGGAGATCCTCTGGAGAAGGAAATGGCAATCGCTCTAGTATTTTTGCTTGGGAAATTCATGGACAGAGGAGCCTGGGAGGCTAAAGAGTTTGACACAACTTAATGACTGAACATGCATGCTTGCACATACTTATAACCAAACATGTTTTGGATATTCATAATAAAAAGTAAAGAGCATACAGAATGTTGAAAATATTTAAAGAATAATTCATGACTTTGGGAATTCTAATTTTTTGTTTCTAAATCCTAAGGTTAATACTTGGGAATTTGAGGCACTAGTCCTTGGTGAACTTGGGAGGAAACATCATTCATGAACAGAACACCAAGTTTCAGTATTTAGTGCCTTAGCAAAGAGTGGTGGTCAAAATGTTTTGAACTTAGAAATTGGAAGAGCTAGATTAAAAACCTTCTTACAGAGACATACCCTCTAGACAGCCTTCGGCAACCAACTGGCAATATGAAAATACTAACACTTTACTGGATTGTTGATGAGCTCAAAGAAGATTAAGAATTTCACTTTGTACCCTTTTATGTACTTTCAGGCAATTATCTCAAATAATCTTGCCAAATTTTGTGTGCCCACTGTAAAGTTGGAAGGAGCCAAAACTGAGGTGGAAGGCTGACTGGGACATTGGTAGAAGGAGCTTTGTGGGTAGTTCCAAGTATTCTGCCCATAATAGACTTCTCCATCTGCAAAATGGAATCAGGAAGGAGCATGGTGAATGGCTCATGGCTTTTGAGATTCTGGAGGTTTCTACTGACTGACTCCTACAAGTTTCCAGATTCAGTGGCCTTTCTTTTTCAATACTAGAAAATCTTTTACCAGCCTAATGAGAAAACAACCAGAAAAGAATCAACCAGAACAAAAATCAAAAATCAAATGTGACCCAAGAGACTGACATGTACACACTGTTATATTTAAAATAGATAAGCAGCAAGGACCTATAGTACAGCCAAGGAACTCTGTTCAGTATTCTGCAATATCAGCTAAAAATAAGGAAAAAATGTGACCCAAGCATACTATCCAAATATTTAAGGTCATTAAGATACCTTAACTATCCAGCTTTTCTACTGTTTCCAATTTCAACCATTCAAGTACTATATTAAACTTTCTACAACATCTGTATAACATCCGTACTCCTTTCTTTAATATTGCTCTTTAATTTCGTCCATTTCTAGTCTTGTCCAAAACAATAATAAACATGAAATTATTGATTCATGTGCAAATTTTATTTCCCTAAAACATATTTGTACAACTATTACACATATCATAACACACTGGCACGTAACTATTACAGTAAACAAATGTCCATCTGTCTACCATTTCAGATTATCTTGTCTACCACTGGACCACACTTTGATAAAGAGTTCTAAAGACTACTTTCACTGAGTTTACTAACAAAGCATAAGGAAAGGCATTTTGTCCTAAGTGAGTAAATGAAAGCAGACCTGTGAAGTCACACAGGACCCCATGCCCAGAAAGGTCCCATGTTTGGTGTAATACTCTGTTGTCACCTTCCTAAAATTCTTAATAATTTTTGAACAGGAAGCCCCACATTTTCATTTTGCATAATGTGCTGCAAATTATATAGTCAGTCCCAAAGGGATGCTAATGCTAATGCTAAGTCGCTTCAGTCGCGTCCGACTCTGTGCGACCCCATAGACGGCAGCCCACCAGGCTCCACCATCCCTGGGATTCTCCAGGCAAGAATACTGGAGTGGGTTGCCATTTCCTTCTCCAATGCATGAAAGAGAAAAGTGAAAGGGAAGTCGCTCAGTCGTGTCCGACTCTTAGCGACCCCATGGACTGCAGCCTACCAGGCTCCTCTGTTCATGGACTTTCCAGGCAAGAGTACTGGAGTGGGGTGCCATTGCCTTCTCCGCCCAAAGGGATAGAGGACTATAAAAAGACTGAAAGCCCAGAGCTAAATCAACACACCTATGGACAACTTATCTTTGACAAAGGAGGCAAAAATATACAATGGAGAAAAGACAATCTCTTTAACAAGTGGTGTTGGGAAAACTGGTCAACCACCTGAAAAAGAATGAAACTAGAACACTTTCTAACACCACACACAAAAATAAACTCAAAATGGATTAAAGATCTAAATGTAAGACCAGAAAATATAAAACTCCTAGAGGAAAACATAGGCAGAACACTCTCTGACATAAATCACAGCAGGGTCCTCTATGACCCACCTCCCAGAGTAATGGAAATAAAAGCAAAAATAAACAAATGGGACCTAATTAAACTTAAAAGGTTTTGCACAATGAAGGAAACTATAAGCAAGGTGGAAAGACAGCCTTCAGAATGGGAGAAAATAATAGCAAACTAAGCAACTGACAAAGAATTAATGTCAAAAATATACAAGCAGCACATGCAGCTCAATACAAGAAAAATAAACGACCCAATCAAAAAATGGGCCAAAGAACTAAACAGACATTTCTCCAAAGAAGATATACAGATGGCTAACAAACACATGAAAAGATGCTCAACATCATTCATTATAAAAGAAATGCAAATCAAAACCACAATGAGGTACCATTTCACGCTGGTAAGAATGGCTGCTATCAAAAGTCTACAAACAGTAAATGCTGGACAGGGTGTGGAGAAAAGGGAACCCTCTTACACTGTTGGTGGGAATGCAAACTAGTACAGCCACTATGGAGAACAGTGTGGAGACTCCTTAAAAATCTGGAAATAGAACTGCCATATGACCCAGCAATCCCACTGCTGGGCATATACACCGAGGAAACTAGAATTGAAAGAAACACATGCACCCCAATGTTCATCACAGCACTGTTTACAAGAGCTAGGACATGGAAGCAACCTAAATGTCCATCAGCAGATGAATGGATAAGAAAGCTGTGGTACATATACACAATGGAATATTACTCAGCTATTAAAAAGAATGCATTTGAGTCAGTTCTAATGAGGTGGATGAAACTGGAGCCTATTATACAAAGTGAAGTAAATCAGAAAGAAAAACACTAATACAGTATGTTAACACATACATATGGAATTTAGAAAGAGGGTAACGATGACCCTATATATGAGACAGCAAAAGAGACACAGATAAAAAGAGCAGACTTTTGGACTCTGTTGGAGAAGGCAAGGGTGGAATAATTTGAAAGAACAGCACTGAAACATGTATATTACCATATGTGAAATAGATGATCAGTCCAAGTTTGATACATGAAACAGGGCACTCAAAGCCAGTGGGACAAACCAGAGGGATGGAATGGGGAGGGAGGTGGGAGGAGGGTTCAGGACTGGGGGACACACATATACCCGTAGCTAATTCATGTCAGTGCATGGCAAAAACCACTACAATATTATAAAGAAATTAGCCTCCAATTAAAATAAATTAATTAATTTAAAAAAATGATTGGCATTAGAACATAGTTCAAATGTGACACTGAAATTTGTTTTTTATCAATAATTCTTTCCAATGAATCATTAAGTAGTTATTAGAAAAAACTATCACCCTAAAATTACTCAAGACATACATGAAGATTTAAAAAAAAAAAGTAAGATATTTACTACTTTATAGTAGAGCTTGTAGTCGGGTTGGGGAGTTAAGGTGATATTCATTAATCAATTAGCTACTCTATAATTAAGAGCTGAAGCACATAAAGTGGATAATAACTATAACAGTAGTTTAGAAAAGAAAGGCATCTCAGAGCAGGAACAGTTGGAAAAGATGTGAAAGGGAAAGATTTGAGCTACTTACCATCTCAGATATTTATTTTCAGAAATGTCTATGCTAAACTGTCATGTAAAGTCCTCCACAGTCTAGTCCCAACCTCTCTTTCCAACTTCTCTAACCAGTTTCCCCAAGTACAGATATGTCCCTAAAACTTGAAAAACCAAGGTCAAAAGTATCAATGGAGGCTCACATACCATGTATTTAGATGTTTAAAGTTATAAAGCAAGGTGAAAGTGGAAAGTGAAATGGTTAGTCACTCAGTTGTGTCCAGCTCTTTGTGACTCATAGACTGCAGCCCAACAGGCTCCTCTGTCCATGGGATTCTCCAGACAAGAATACTGGAGTGGATTGCCATGCCCTTCTCCAGGGGATCTTCCTGACCCAGGTATTGAACTCAGGTCTCATCAAAGGCAGATTTTTTTTACCGTCTGAGCTACCAGGGAAGCCCATAAAGCAAGGTAGTAAACTTAGATAACACCTGTCAGAGTATCCTGCCTGCACTGATGATCCTATCTTTATAACAATCTGGAAGGCTAAGTTCAAATTTAGATTTCCTGGACTCTTAAGAATGGTGAGGTGGGAATAGCTGGCTCCCAGCCTCAGGCTTACAGCCTGCTCCCCTTCTGTTACTGTATCCTGCTCTAGCCCACAATGTGAGGAGCCCCATACATACCATGTGGACTCCTAGCTCACACATCCAAGTTCATCCATACCCGCTTGCCCCAAATATCTGCCTACTGTCGTCACTTGAGTACAGATGAATTCACATCAGCAGCATCATGTGCCTTGGGAAGATGAATTTGGGGGAAAGATCTGTGCAGGTCATCAAGCAGGATTAGGGACATTTGGGTAAGGAAAGTCTGGAACCCAGGAAACCAGATTGGGGTCTGCAAAGGGCAGAGGTGGGAAGGAGGGTTATAAAGGGTGGACATGTGCTATCGGCAGGCATATCTTTTTGCTCATGGACTTGTTCCATGGAAGGTATATCATTGAGGAGGACTGAAGCCTGCTCCTGCAATACACAGAGCCACAGGAAGGTACAGCCAACACACCCTACGTGCTCTGCTGTGCTTAGTCACAACTCTCAGTTGTGTCCGACTCTTTGCGACCCCATGGACTGTAGCCCGCCAGGCTCCTCTGTCCATGGAATTCTCCAGGCAAGTGGGTTGCCATGCCCTCCTCCAGAAGATCTTCCCAACCCAGGGATCAAACCCAGGTCTCCCACATTGCAGGTAGATTCTTTACCATCTGAGCCACCAGGGAAGCCCAAAAATAACGGAATGGGTAGCCTATCCCTTTTCCAGGGGATCTTCCTGAGTCAGGAATTCAGCCAGGGTCTCTTGCATTGCTGGCAGGTTCTTTACTAGCTGAGCTACCAGGGAAGCCCACCTTATGTGCTACCCACTTCCTAAACTGAAAGTGTTAGTTGGTCAGTTGTGTTTGACTCTTTGCAACCCCATGTACTGTAGCCTCGGAGAATGCAATGGCAACCCACTCCAGTACTCTTGCCTGGAAAATCCCATGGACGGAGGAGCCTGGTAGGCTGCAGTCCATGAGGTCGCTAAGAGTTGGACACGGCTGAGTGACTTCACTTTCACTTTTCACTTTCATGCATTGGAGAAGGAAATGGCAACCCACTCCAGTATTCTTGCCTGGAGAATCCCAGGGACGGGGGAGCCTGGTGGGCTGCCATCTATGGGGTCGCACAGGGTCGGACACGACTGAAGTGACTTAGCAGCAGCAGCAGCAGTACTGTAGCCTACCAGCTCCTTTGTCCATGGAATTCTCTAGGCAAGAATACTGGAGTGGGTTGCCATGCCCTCCTCCAGGGGGATCTTCCTGACCCTGGGATCAAACCCAGGTCTCCTGCATTGGAAGCAGATTCTTTGAGCCACCAGGGAAGCCCACTTCCTAATTTCTCCGTTTCACTAAAAAAGTGTTTTTAAGTATCTCCTTGTCTTTATACACACCACTCTGTCTCTTGTTCATCTAGAATAACCATGCATACTCGTTGAGTATGATAAGAACTTGTTCATATGCCAGTTGATCTTTAAAGATCTGCAAACTCTGTTAGACAAAGTTCATTTCTGCTTCGTGGTCCCTTGACATTTCATTTGTGCCTCTATGATGGCCTTTATTACCCTGTATTGTAACCACTATCTTCTCTACTGGATTATAGATGCTTTGTGCATGCTTGGTGTCTTGTACCAAAAGAGGGATTGGTGATACACAGTACTTTGTCTTAGAAATAGATTTACTAAGAGAATAAATGAATGAAATATACTCTCGTGGCCCCAGATGTACCATGCTATGTAGAAGTTTATTTATCTTGGAGCATTACCAGTCTCTAGAAGTAGACTTAAGCATCTACATGGCACCATCCTGATGGAAACTGGAAACATTTAGTCATCCAGATGTTAGGTGTCATGGAGATAAATCCCCAGATGACTGACTGAATTTTTCAGTTTTCATCAGAATGATTGGCATTGTGTATATAGGGCTTTATGTTAAGAACCCTTGTACACACACTGCAGTAGGTTAAAAAAGTTACTATTAGAGACGCAAATGCTCAGCAAGCTATTAATGGGATGCAGCATTCTTCATGTGCTACTCACGTGAAAGCCGACAAGTTTGGTGCCAAAGGTGATTTCAGTTCATCAGTTCTCATTGTCATTAGCAACTAGCATTTATTAGGCAGTCACATGTGCAAAGCACATTTTGAAATGAAAGACATCATGCCAAACACTAGCTGATGAGAGGCTTTTGTTTTTGTTTTTTAAAGCCATGGAATCAACTTTCCTTCTGCCTACCAAGCTATTTTATAAGAATTCTGCTAAAGAATTCAGAGCATGTACTATACTTTGATTATTAAAATTGCACCCATTTTATGGAAGTCCTCTATTTCACCAGTTCCCTGCTCTTTGTTATATTCTTGTTCTGTCTTTTATCCCTAACTTTAATAATTGAGAATGCATTGGTTTGTTATGGGCTTCCCTGGTGGCTCAGATGATAAAGAATTGGTCTGCAATACAGGAGACCTGGATTTGATCCCTGGGTCAGGAAGATCCTCTGGAAAACGGAATGGTTAACCACTCCAGTATTTTTGCCTGGAGAATTTCAAGGACAGAAGGGCCTGGTGGGCTACAGTCCATGGGATCGCAAAGAATCAGAATGACTGAGGAACTAACACTTTCACTTAACATTTGTTTGTTATATTCTGTCACTTAGCTTGGGTAGCTGAGGTACAGTGGAAATGCAAGTGGAAATACTAAGAATCAGAAGCCTGAATTCCACTTTACTTCTGTCATTTGGGGATTTGAGGAAAATCCCTGAACCTCTCAGAAGTGAAGTTTCCTAATTTGTAGTTAGCAATACCTGCCTTATGGAGTTGCTGTGAGGATGAATGAGATACTGTATGAGAAAGCACTTTGAAAATTTCAAAGTAATGTTGCCCATAAGTATTCAGGGTTATCATTAATTGCGTTTAAGTACATCTTTCTGGGGCTTCCCTGGTGGTTCAGTGGTACAGAATCTGCCTGCAACGCAGGGGCCACGGGTTTGATCCCTAGGTCAGAAAGATCCCCTGGAGGTGGAAATGGCAACCTTTTGCAATATTCTTGCCTGGAGAATCCCACGGTCAGAGGAGCCTGGTGGGCTGTAATCCGTGGGGTTGCAAAGAGTCGGATATGACTGATGGCGACTTAGCATGCACACCTTTCTATTTGAGTTGAGATTTTGTCTCTTTTCAAAAACAAACTGGTGATGTCTGAGTAATGGTTCTTTTGGGTGCCCAGATATAACAGTAAAAGAAGTCAAATAAAACATAATATTAATAAACAGTAATGATGATGACTGAGATGGGTAGGAAGGATAATCTTTAAAGCACAGGTGGGAAAGTCAACACCCGGAATTTTCCAGAGATTTCCAAAGAGATCCCATGACTTCTGATGCAAATTCCAAAGCTCAGTGTGCTCCTTCTATTGCACTGTCCTCCCCTTTGCAATAGTTTCCCTTAGGGAGTTATAAAGTGAGACCTAATTTTTCATGTGCTTTTATAAGGCTCTCATGATGGAAGAGCTGGAGAGCATCAGAAACCAGCTCTGGCCAGTGTGTCCAAGTGGTGCACAGAGCACAGGCCATGGGGTATCTCGTGCCAGGAGCCTGCCACCCAAGCACTGCTATTCCATGTGGTGCTGTGAGAAAAGATGGCAGCCAACAAATATAGAATTGTCCCCCTTCCTTGGAGCAGTGACACGGGTAAACGTGTCTGGCAGCTTTTTCTGAACAAACACGTTTGGCTGGACATTCCCCTCAGCTTCTAGACGAATTGGAGAACACAGATATTTTAAACGTCCAACATTAGGGGGAGAATATAAGTGCATATTACAGAATTGACAGATAGGATTCAGGAAAGATCTGCTTAAGATTAGCACTAGTCCAGGGAAAGGCCCAATGGCTAAAAGCAGTAGTTGTTTTAATTGCACAACGATACCACATGGCGGCTCTGGAAAGAACTGCACCGAGAAGACAAAATGACTAAAAGCCGATTTCCCTGCAGCAACCTCCTTCTTCCAGGCATGGTGAGAATTTCACAGAACAGGTACAATTAAAAATAGGAAATCCACTGAATATTAGAAATTGCTCCCTAAATATTTCAAAGAAGTATTTTATTTTTATTTATTTATTTTAAAAATATGATTTATTTATTTATTTGGCTGTTAGCTGTGGCACATGGGGTCTTCAAACTTCTTTTAGCATGAGGAATTTTTAGTTGTGGCATGAGAATTCTTAGTTGTAGCATATTAACTCTCAGCTGTGGCATATGGGATCCAGTTCCCTGACCAGGGATCAAACCCAGGCTCTCTGCTTTGAGAATGCCGAGTCCCAGCCACTGGACCACCAAAGAAGTATTTTTAACTATTTTCTCTTATGAAACCTTTTCTAATAGTCCCCGGATGGGTAGGAACTTCACAAGACTGGATGTGGTAATCACCCACTTCGCCCCTGTCTTTCTCACCCAGGAGGGGTAAATCCCTTAAGGACACGGCAGTGTCTTTCATCTCTGAATGGCAGAGTAGTGTAGTGGAGACAACATCTATGAGACATCAGCCTGTTTCCAGGGTTAACTGTATGACCGTCAGAATATTATACACGTACTAGACTTAGTTTCCTACTGAAAAAGTGAAGATCAAAATAACAACTTCAAAGAGTCATTGCCAGGAAGATAAGTTCATGGGTGAACACTGCCCAGTGTATAGCAGATACTTGAGAAACATTTGTTGAATGAATATAAGACATATCTGTAAAACATCTGCTATTGTATTTTCTATTTTGAAATCTATATCTTCAGCATTTTATTCAGAAATACAATTTAAAAAGAAGTATTAAAATAAAACTTTCTCTTTGTGTATGCTTCCTGTTCTTTCTTTTGATCTTCTCTCATATCACTTCTTCTGGAAAATACTCCTTGAATTGTGCTTGTCTAATTTTTTTCAGCCTGTCTCTTTAATTTCTCTTCTTACTACACATATCAATATGTTAATAGATTTATGACTTGAAAATACTTGCTTGACTTGCCACTCCATCAACCTAATCTTTTATCTTTCTCCATTTTACTATCAAAAGTGTTAAGTGAGCTTTCTCCTTCTAATGCTTTTCTGTGAAGACATACTACAAACTCTCAAAACTGGTTTATTACCCACTATGCTACAGAAAGCAAATATATTCTTTAATATCTCCAATGACTTTGTAATCACTAAATTTATGGACTTTAAATATTATATCTTCAGTTCAGTTCAGTTCAGTCGCTCAGTTGTGTCCAACTCTTTGCGACCCCATGAATTGCAGCACGCCAGGCCTCCCTGTCCATCACCAACTCCTGGAGTCCACTCAGACTCACGTCCATCAAGTCAGTGATGCCATCCAGCCATCTCATCCTCTGTCGTCCCCTTCTCCTCCTGCCCCCAATCCCTCCCAGCATCAGAGTCTTTTCCAATGAGTCAACTCTTCGCATGAGGTGGCCAAAGTACTGGAGTTTCAACTTTAGCATCATTCCTTCCAAAGAATCCCAGGGCTGATCTCCTTCAGAATGGAGTGGTTGGATCTCCTTGCAGTCCAAGGGACTCTCAAGAGTCTTCTCCAACACCACAGTTCAAAAACATCAATTCTTGGCACTCAGCTTTCTTCACAGTCCAACTCTCACATCCATACATGACCACAGGAAAAACTATAGCCTTGACTAGACGAACCTTTGTTGGCAAAGTAGTGTCTCTGCTTTTGAATATGCTATCTAGGTTGGTCATAACTTTCCTTGCAAGGAGTAAGTGTCTTTTAATTTCATGGCTGCAATCACCATCTGCAGTGATTTTGGTACCCCAAAAAATAAAGTCTGACACTGTTTCCACTGTCTATCTTTTCCATGAAGTGATGGGACCAGATGCCATGATCTTCGTTTTCTGAATGTTGAGCTGTAAGCCAACTTTTTCACTCTCCACTTTCACTTTCATCAAGAGGCTTTTTAGTTCCTCTTCACTTTCTGCCATAAAGGTGGTGTCATCTGCATATCTGAGGTTATTGATATTTCTCCCGGCAATCTTGATTCCAGCTTGTGCTTCTTCCAGCCCAGTGTTTCTCATGATGTACTCTGCATATATATACTTAACCAAGATATAAGAATAAAGTGAGGTAAAGTTCTTTAAACACTGAGAAGTGTTCTACTCATATTAAGAATTATTGCTCTTATTACTGTTATCAGGGACACAAGATGAGTTAGAAACAGATCTCATTCTGTAGGACCCTACTGTCTACTTGTATAGCAAGACCTATGCAAGATAATTTAGAAATAGGCCGATGATTGCCGAAAGCAACAGTATAAAAGTTTTTTGTAAAACATAAAATGATTAGGCTGGAGTGGATAAGGAGCAGGCATTTGATTACCCTTGGAGTTGATCAAAGAATGATATTGATACAGAGAATAAATCTTTGAGTAGAATCTTAAAGATAGATAAGAAAAATGGTAGGAAAATGATTTCAGATAAATAGCCCTGTAGGATATATATGGTGCAGTAGTAGGTGAAGATCTTGGAAAACTAGGTAAGAGCCATAGGGGTGGTACAACTATCAGTTCAGTTCACTTGCTCAGTCGTGTCCGACTCTTTGCGACCCCATGAATTGTAGCACGCCAGGCCTCCCTGTCCATCACCAATTCCTGGAGTTCACTCAGACTCACGTCCATCAAGTCAGTGATGCCATCCAGCCATCTCATCCTCTGTCGTCCCCTTCTCCTCCTGTCCCCAATCCCTCCCAGCATCAGAGTCTTTTCCAATGAGTCAACTCTTCACATGAGGTGGCCAAAGTACTGGAGTTTCAGCTTTAGCATCATTCCTTCCAAAGAGATCCCAGGGCTGATCTCCTTCAGAATGGAGTGGTTGGATCTCCTTGCAGTCCAAGGGACTCTCAAGAGTCTTCTCCAACACCACAGTTCAAAAGTATCAGTTCTTCGGTGCTCAGCCTTCTTCACAGTCCAACTCTCACATCCATACATGACCACAGGAAAAACCATAGCCTTGACTAGACAGACCTTTACCACTATATAATTCCAAGTTAGCCTGAAAACATTCATATGGTACATAAGTGACCAGATGTCCAAATCCAAGGAAGCAAATATTCTGATCGATTTACTTTTGGGGTCATAAAACATTCCTTATAGCTCTAGCATAAGTGTAACTTTTTATGGTATATTAGCATTTATATTTAAGCAGAAGAAAGCACTTTTTGATTTACTATATAGAAAATTAATTGAAGAAAGACTAATATTTCTTAGTTTGTTATAGTTTAACCCAGTAGACTTGACTCTAGCAGAAGGCCCTGTGGAATCCAGTTCTTAACTCCCTTACTTCTGTTTGAAGCTGTCATGGCTGTCATTCAGTCAGAATGGAATCCCTAAGGCTAGAGAATCTGGTGCTCTAGATTAAGCTGCTTCATGCTGAGCCTTGGGAACCTGCCCATCCTCTACACAGGTCTGATAGCTATAATTATATATGGGGAGGACAATGCCATAATCTGGGAAATGAGTACAGATTCCTGTCATGCTCAGAAACAAGGGATAATAGTAGCAGTGTTAGTCGCTCTGTGTGTGTATGTGGTGTGTGTATATGTGTGTGTACTCTTGTCCGACTCTTTGCAAACTCAAGGACTGTAGCCTGCCAGGCTCCTCTGTCCTCGGGATTTCCCAGGTAAGAATACTGGAGCGGGTTGCCATTTCCTTGTCCAGGGGATCTTCCTAACCCAGGGATCGAACCCATGTCTCTCACTTAGTCATGTCCAACTCTTTGCAACCCCACAGACTGTAGACCGCCAGGCTCCTCTGTTTGTGGGATTCTCCAGGCAAGAGCACTGGAGTGGTTTGTCATTTCCTCCTCTAGAGGATCTTCCTGACCCAGGGATTGAACCTGGGTCTCCTGCATTGCAGGTAGATTCTTTAATGTCTGAGCTACATACATATATAATACATGTACATACTTAAATAAATGCCTATCTGCTATATTAGAGGGGTGGATCATAGCCTATGCACATGTATTGAAATTCAAGAGAGAAAACAGTTTTTAGTTACTTTAGAAAGAATGATTATTTATTAAAAGTTTGTTATTTATGTAATTGTATATTAGCAAGGCACATTAACAATAGAATGCTAATTAAAATACATCACCACATTTTATAACACTTTTTAGACTTAATTTTTTTCATCACTTTTATTTTTTTCTATAAATTACTTTTTAAACTTAATTTTTTTATCATCTGAATTATAAAACAATCTATTAGAAAAGTTTATTATTTTGAGTAGTCACTTCCTTCACTCTTGAGTTAAATCAAATTGTTCAAATTTTTACTATGTCTTATATCACAGTGCATAATTTTATTTTTTGAAGAGCAGCTCTATTTTCTACAGAAAGACAAGAGACTTTTTTTTAAAAGCACACTAGATTAGAATAGGATGTTCAAGTTTCCCTTCTGACATTGTCATAGCATAACTGTTTTTGAACTCATTTCAAAATTGTCCTGCCCCCTAGATTTCAGCATCCTCATCTATTAAATAAAGGCTATACAACCTCTAAGTTCCTGACAGCTCTGTGGTTCTTTGAAATTACCATCCTTTTCTTGTTCTTCTCTCTTCTGCTCTCATTACTTCTATTGTTTCAATTTAATTTTTTTTTGCCAACTTTGTTTATTTATCTGTTCTTTTTTGATCACCTTTGTTTAGCTCAGTTTATTGACTAATGTAGTCATAAAAGAGTCCCCTCCTTCAGCCTATGTTACATCATGTTGATTACTGTAATTCAGTTTAACACTATTAAAGAACAGAGGTTTGGAGGCAGGCAGACTTGGTTTGAATCCTGGCTCTCCTACTTACTGTTTCACTCTGGGTGAGTCACTTAAATTTCTTGCCCACCTGGAAATAGGGTCAAGAATGTCTTCTTTTTAAATTTGTTGTAAGAATGACTTGATCTGTATACTTATGCCAACACATCCAGCTTTTCAGTGTTGAGTTTCTGCCTCCAAGCAACCTTCTTCTTTCCATAAAAACGTGTTTATTCAGTACTTACTATATGCAAGCATGCTTCTAGATGCTTGGGTACCTTGATGGAGCATATGTCTCAGAGACAGACGGTAATCAATGTATATAATAAAATCAGTTTTATAGTGTATTAAAAGGTAATAATTGTTATGGAAAATAGGGAACAAAACAGAGTAAAGAGAGTCAGTAATGCCAGGGGAGGAAGCAAGTTGTAACTCTAATGTAGTGCTTGCCTCTGGAGCAGAATAAGCATTATAGAGGCTGATAGGAGATTGACATCAGAGAGCTAATGGGTAGTTGGATAATACAAGGCCCATAGATCGTTATAGAAGGTTTGGTTTTAGCATAAGTGACACAGAGGAATTTTGCAGCATGTTTAATAGAGGAGTGCCCAGATTTAATTTTGTTTTTAAAAACTTTTGTTTTTAATTTTGTTTTTAAAAACATCACACTCTAGCAATTGTGATGAAGATAAACAAGGATAACCCAACTTCAGCACTATTGACATTTCAAGTCAGATGATTATTTGTTGTGGTGCTGTTCTGTGCATTTGTAGTATTTAAAGCATCTTTGACCTCTACCTACTAGAGGCCAGTAGCACCACCTTCCCAGTAGTGACCATCAGAAATGGTCTCCAGATACTACCAAATGTCCCTTGGCAGAGGGCACAAAATTGTCCTCAGTTGAAAGCCACCTGGATAGACTAGTGAGGGGCAAGAATAGAAGTAGGAAGATATTTCAGGGGACTACTGTAATAATCCCGACTAGAGATCATGGTAGTTCAGAGTGGGATGGTAGCAGAAGATGTGATAAGTAGTGGTTAGATTCCAGATAGATTTTGAAGGTAAAGACAAATAGAATTACTGATGGAATAAATGTATGATGTGAGAAGAAGAGTTAAACAGAGAAAAGATATTTTTGAGAATGGTGATGGACAGGGAGGCCTGGCATGCTGCAACTCATGGGGCCGCAAAGAGTTGGACATGACTGAGCGACTGAACTGAACTGAAAAAACTTTGGCCTGCACAAATGGAAGTGTGAAATTGATGTTAACAGAGATATGTATTGCTATGGGAGAAACAGGTTTAGGGAGAGCAGCAAAGAAAATGAGGAGTTTAGTTTGGAACAGGAAACTCTGTAACCTGCAACACTTAGAGGTAAGGAGACCAGGAGAAACCAACAGAAGGAAGTTGAGAAGGAGCAGTAGGAAGAGAAAATGCAAGAAAGTTGATGTTGTGAAAGCCTAAAGAAGACATGTTAAGGAGAAGTTATCAATAGTCTCAAATATTGCTAATGGTTCAACTAAGATAAAGCCTGAGAAGTGACCATTTGGGTTTAGCAGTGGAGAAGTTATTAGTGACTATGTCAAGAGTGGTTTTGATCAGGGTGGAGGTACTAGCTTGACTAAAATGACTTTAAGAAATTAGAGGAATCAGAAACACCAACTACAGACAACACTTAGCTGCAGAGGGAAGCAGAGGAATGGGCTAGTGATTATAGATGAAGCAATATTTTTGTTTTTGGTCTTATGATGAAAGAAATAATAAGATATTTGTATGCTGATTGGAATTTTCTAGTAGAAAGGGGAAAACTCATGTTATAGGAGTGAGGGGGAGAACTGGAGTAATGTCCTGAATAGATGAGAAGGGGTGAAATCTGTGTAAATAGATAACTTGGTCTTATATAGGAGCATAGACAGGGTTATATGTTTGACAATAGGCAGTAAGGCAGAGTATATGCCTGCATCACATCATATAAGTTGATGTAACAATGGGAATCTGAAAATTCTCCTCTGTTTTCTCAGTAAAACAGGGAGCAAGTTCATCAGCTTAAAGTGGGCATGAGGGAGGAGATGTTGAACATTTGAGGAGGAAAAGAAAAGGTGTTAAATATTCATCTAGGACACTAGGAGAGTAAATGAACTAGGCGTGGATACCTTGACTTGCTGACAGCATTAAGGCCAATGTGAGGTTCTTGGTTATAAAGTTAAGATTTTTTTTCCAGCCATGCTCAACTACCTGAGTGCAGGCATGGAATAGAGGGCATGGAACAGATGGGATAGTTGGGCTTATGGGCTGCAGCTTTGACAAAGTGGGAAAGGTCAAGGTTACTGAGAGTATAAACAATGGAATGATTCTAATGATTAGCTATAAGTTTAATTATGTAAGGAACAGGAAAAAAACATCAAAGGAGTGAGATTCAGTGAGAAAGTGGTAGGGTTATCAATTATGATGAGTTTGAAGGATTGATGGTTGGGAATAGATTGATGAAGGGAGTGAGTGGAAAAGTAGAATAAGAATTAAAAACAATTTAATAAGAATTAAAAACAATTAATTAAAAATAATTGCAGTTATTGGTAGTGACAAAGTCCAGGGAATGATCATGGGAGGGTGTGATTGGGGTCATGGAGGATAAGATTATTGATAGAAGAAAAGTCAAGGACCTGAGCGGTCACTGTCATTCTAGATGTGTGAGCATAGAGAAGTTGAGAAGTAGAGTAACATGCTTAGTGTCTTAGTGTGTTAGTCACTCAGTCATGTCTGACTCTCTGCAACCCCATGGACTAACTTGCCAGGATCCTCTGTCCATGAAATTCTTCAGGCAAGAATACAATATTGTAAAGTAATTAGCCTCCAATTAAAATAAATAAATTTATATTAAAAAAGAGAGAGAGAGAGAGAAAAAAAAAAAGAATACTGAAGTGGGTAGCCATTTCCTTCTCAAGGGGATCTTCACAACCTAACCCAGGTCTCCTGCATTGCAGGCAGATTCTTTACTGTCTGAGCCACAAGGGAAGCCCATGCTTAAGAGGCCTTCAATTAATTGACCTTAATTTTTCTGAGCCTTTATTTTATCATATATAAAATGAAGATTTTAGCTTCTTCCTACATAATTTAGAGGGCAATTGTAAGGATCAAATGGTACAATATATCAGGAAATGCTTTGTAAATAATGCACCAATGTACAAGCATGAGAACTTTGTTATGTTTGTTTTTGTTCATGGCTTCATGGTATGGGGCAGAAATTCAGTGAAGTACTGAAGATTTTAGATTTTAAAGGATTAATAATAGGGAGCTATTTTAGGATCCTAAGCAAGAAAGTGACACAGTCAAACACAGTCGGTAGGATTTTCTCATTTACACTGGCTAGAGATTAATTTGTAATTATTTACTAGTTATTTCTCTTCTCTCTTTTCTTGTACAAATTTTACACTATCATCAAACAAACAGATTGGATCATCACTGTTTCTTAATATCACCTTAATATTCTCATTGTTTATACGATAACATCTATATTCCTTTGCTTGGTGTTCAGTAGCCTCCAAGATCTGATGTAAGTTCGCCTTCTGCTCACCTGCTGTGCACCCTAATCTCCTCCAAGATTTCAGAATACCACATAACACTTCATGCTATCCCACACATCTGATTCTGTTTGATACCATATGCCACCTACTCAATAAAGCCTTTGACCAAAGCTCGTCTTTCTTTATTTTTTGTCTTTATTATTGAATACATGTATATTCATATAACTCTTAATCAATTATTAATTGCTATTGTATCTGTCCCCCTGGCCTGTAAGCTCCTTTAGGGCAGGGTCATACCATATTTATCTTAGTAGAAATGAGCAATGAATTTCATACTCATAAGAACATATTATGTTTTTTATACTCAATAAATATTTGTTGGCTGAACAAATGAATGGAAGACTGACCGAAGGCCCCTTACTTACAAAGGGCCATGCTGAATGTTGTGTTGACTATTTTACACTTGATCTTAGCCAAAAGGCCAAGAAGCAAAGTGTTGAATATTTTAAAAAGGGAAAATAGGTATATATGCTCAATAAAACTTGATTCATTTAAGTGTTCCAATTTCAAAGAGCTTCCCTGCTACATTGGAAACTGCTGGCACAGTTAGAGAAAATGGAGTTTGACATGTCAACGAAGTAAGACAAGGCAGCTGTGGAGTAATGGAAAGAGAACTAAACTAGAATCAGAAGCTCTAGCTTCCAATACCATTCATCTGCTAGCTCTATGACTTCAGCCACCTTGTCTCTGAATATCAATGTCCTCATGTGAAAATAAAGAAGACTGAGCACCCTAGAATTTCAAATTGTGGTGCTGGAGAAGACTCTTGAGAGTCCCTTGGACAGCAAGGAGATCAAAACAATCAATCTTAAAGGAAATCAATCCTGAATATTCACTGGAAGGACTGATGCTGAAGCTCCAACACTTTGGCCACCTGATGTGAAGAGCTGACTCATTAGAAAACAACCTGATGCTGGGAAAGAGAGTGCAAGAGGAGAAGGGGGAGACAGAAGATGAGATGGTTAGATGAGCATCACTGACTCAATGGACATAAATTTGAGCAAACTCTGGGAGATAGTGAAGGGCAAGGGAAGCTTGGCATGCTGCAGTCCATGTAGTCACAAAGAGTCTGATATGACATAGTGACTGAACAACAACATCAACAAATTAATCATTTAGATTATGTGACCTCTGAGGTCTTTTCCAGTGTTAATACTTCATGATTCTAAAATGCAATGAAATCATCAGATTGCTGTCAAACTCAAAATCAAGTTTTGCCAAGAAGAGCCATTTGCAAATTTCTGGGCATCCAGTAAACTTTACTGAACAACATAACTGTTCACGAGACAGAATAACAAATTATAATTCTTTTATTTTTTCCACTATCTAAGGCAATATGACTGGTTCTATAAGTTATGCACAGTTCTCAGCTCAAAGTCCCAAGTTTTATGCCCCAGTTCTGGTCTAGAAGGCATGAATAAATGCATGTCTTCTTCAGGCTAGATGGAAAATGTGTGCCCCACCTCTGTTTCAATGGGCAGGCATGAGCAAATGCACATCTTCTTGAATCTAGATGGAAAATATGATGTATTTCAGGTTAAGCTCCAACCAATGTGCAGAGAATCACTTCTGGAACCTTGAGAAATATATAAAAAAAATAACGCTGCACAATTTCAACCAAATTGGATTTGATGTTTGCTGCAGAGCCTGGAGACTTGCCTCTTGGCAGAAGTAGATTTTTCCCAGTTGGTTTCAAAAGTCTAATGATATGAAACAACAGCTTGCCTTGTAATTTCTAATAGACTACATCTGCCTCTGGTGTTTAAGAGTGACCACGACAGCACCCCCAGTAGGGATCTCACCATGCCCAAGAAGATAGCCTTGTTTTTTTAAAGAATAATATATCGTTTTGTGCACACATGCTCATGATTGAAGAATCTAGGATTAACAGTGGAGAGACACACAGAGAAAAAAAGAGTAAGGTTTTATTTGCTTAGGGCAAAAACTAAATACCTCGAAATTCAACCTCTTAGACCATGATTGATTGTGCTTTTATTTCATTGCCACAAAATAAGTAGCATGGTAAAATGAAAAGAAAAAAACAACAACCGTGGACTTGGGAGGCAAGTGACTCTGGGCTTAACTAGTAGCTTCTCAAATTTACTAGCTAGATTTCCTTAAAGAAGTTACAGGATTTCTCTTGGTCTTTTTATTCATCTGTAAAATAGGGACACATTTCTAACACACAGAGTTCTGAATTAGGTGTGTTGGTGGGTAAAACACATAGATACTTTAAGTAGCGCTAGTGCTAAAGAACCTGCCTGCCAAAGCAGGAGATAAAGGAGACGCAGATTCAATCCCTGGGTCCGGAAGATCCTCTGGAGGAGGGCATGGCAACCCACTCCAGTATTCTTGCCTGGAGAATCCTCATAGACAGAGGAGCCTGATGGGCTACAGTACATAGGGTCACAAAGAGTTAGACATAACTGAAGTGACTTAGCACACACACATGTACTTTACATATGTCAAATCCCCAAATTCTGCGCTGTGATAATAGTAGTGAGGATTGCTATTTTAAACAAATTAAATGTGTTGTTTTAAAGTTAAGAATTGAATTTTTAGTCTAACAAACAGAAAAGTGAAGCAACCTTTCTATCAAGTGATTATTAACTGTAGACAAGGGGCTGACTGCCTGTTGCCTCTTAGGAAAGAGAATTAGCAAGGCTGGCCTTATGGGTGTTCTTCCTGTGCAGTTGCAAAGGGCCCTGTACTTAGAAAGGCCTCATGCTTGGTTTAATGCTCTGCTGTCGACACCTTGAAATTCTTAATAATTTTTAAACAGGGGTGATGCATTCTCATTTTGCACTGGTTCCTGAAAATTACATAGTAAGTCCTGAGACTTAGAAAGGAAATGCAATGCTGTATGTATGCTTGCTCAAATTTATGAAAAAGAATGCATACACATGGAGGAATTATTCTACCTCAAAATAAGAAGAGATATTAGCATTTACGTATTTGGTTTCTGAAGGTAAAGTTAATTCTGAGTTGGTTTTGTAGAATCTAAGTAGAGTAGATTCAATATTTACATACATAAACATAGCAAAGATGGGAAGATAAATCAAAAGGTGGCAAGAACATTCATATACAAAAGCTCTCAAATCAAAAGCATTTTTTAGCTAGACTGCCTTGTTTCAAACCCCAGCTCTGCTTACCAGCTGTGTAATTTTGAGGAACTTGCTAAATCAGATTATTGTCTTGTCTATAAAATGGGACAGTTGCAATCTCATTGGACTATTGTAAGGTGCTAAGAACACGGAGTGTTCAAAACTATTACCTATTACTATCACCTACACAGTAAACTTAGCCAGGTTTCACTAATAATACCTTGAATTTTATTGCCATTATAAGTCATACCCACTTGAGAATAATGTTCATGCTTTTTAATGTGCAAAGGGAAATACCAATAAGTAGCTTAATAACTGGGAATAAATGTTTAAGTGTGAGTCATTCATTTACATATGTATGTGTGTATATATTTAACAGTTAATCACTAAGTGTTTGTTATATGCTAGGTTCTGGGTCAGATGCTACTGGTAAGCTGATGATGATGTTTATTCTCTCAAATAACTCATCATCTAATAGAATATACAAACCTGCAATCAAAAAATTACAACTAGAGTACGAAAAGACGTACAGAGGGATAAGTACCTGGTATAATGAAATCAAAGAGACGTGCCCCTATTCATTCTTGAGGCAGCAGGGGGTCAGGAAAGGCTTCAAATAGGAAAGAAAATCTAAGATGAAACCTAAGAGATCATTGGAAGTTAACTATGTGAAAAAAGAGAAGCATAAGTAAAGTCCTAGAATTGTTTAAAAAAATTACCCAAGGTTCAATATGACTAGAATGTATAGTGTAAGGTGGAAGAGTAGAGAGATAAACGGCTGAATTATAGAGGGGCTAAACTATTGACTTTGTAAGTCTTATTCAGTTTATTTATTTATTTTTTTTCTTGCTGCCAGGGGCAGGGAGGACATGGAAGCCGCGGGGAGCGCGGACCCCGCGCGGGGTACTCCTTCAGCCATGGCGGGCTGCCGCGGGAGCCGCCGCGCAGTCCTCTTATTCAGTTTAGACCCTATCCTGAGAGCAGGTTGAGTCATTGAAATTTTTAAGCAGTTGAGGGACATGATTAAGTTACAATTTAGAAAATTGACTATAGTATGTGTAATACATTGGAAGGGGAAAATTATTGTTATTAGGTAGATAGAAGGCTGTGATATAATCCAGGTGAGAGATGATAAAGACTTGAACTAAGGTAATGTAGAGTCACCAGATAACAAATATACAGAATCATTAGGACACTGAGGAACAGAGAGGGGAAAAGGAAGGGGTGATCACAAAGTTTTGGGCTTAGGGAATTGTTTGGTTGGTGATAAATCATTGGTAGCAGTGCTTAAGAGGATGAGTAAGATTGGAAAAAGTGAAGGCTTAGTAATTCATTTAATTTGGGACATGATGTGTTTGAAGTGTCCTTGGAACATAAAATAGAAATGTTCAACAGGTGGTTAGGCATGTAGTCTGAGATTTGGGTAAGAGATTTTAGCTTAGGCAACTATTTGAAAATCATTAGCATAGAGATGCGGAGAAGGCAATGGCACCCCACTCCAGTACTTTGCCTGGAAAATCCCATGGATGGCGGAGCCTGGTAGGCTGCAGTCCATGGAGTTGCTGAGTCAGACATGACTGAGCGACTTCACTTTCACTTTTCAATTTCATGCATTGGAGAAGGAAATGGCAACCCACTCCAGTGTTCTTGCCTGGAGAATCCCAGGGACAGGGGAGCCTGGTGGGCTGCCATCTATGGGGTCGCACAGAGTCGGACACGACTGAAGCGACTTAGCAGCAGCAGCAGCAGTAGCATAGAGATGAAAAGTGAAGCTATGAAAGGAAGGAAACATGTTTAGAATGAGAAGAGATCAGGATTTAGGAAAGAACCCTGAGTCAAATAGAGGCAGATAGAAGAAAAAGAAATTATAAATCAACAAGCAGGCAAGAAAATAGAAGAAAAACCAGAAAAGTGTTATCAAAGACTGTAAGGAAAGAAAGTATTTTAAGAAGTGGGGAGTAGCCAAAAATGTACAAACGTATCAAGTAAGGTTAAAGACTGAGATATATCCATTAATGTCTACAACAAGGGCATGGCTGATCTTGGAAAGAAATCTACAGTGATGTTGAAAGCCACTTTGTACACAACTGAAGAAAGAATAGAAAGTGAGGAAGAACACAGGAAGATAGATAATGTGGGCTGCCTATAGATAATGTAGGTTGCCTACAGTGGAATCTATTCATACATTCTGAGAACAATGGAAATTTTAAAAGATAGAAAGTAAAATCACTCATGGCCTATGCCAACCACATAATAAGGAAACAGAGAAAATGCAAAGCCCAATTAACATATAAGTGGAGAAACGAATAATTGAGATTAACAGAACTGGTTCCAGAACTCACAATACAGCTGAGAATCAGTTAGGGACTGAACAGAAGAAAATATAACGTAGTAGGATCCTTGCAGTGATTGAGCACAATTGCCATCAACTAAACCACCCAAGAAGAGGAATCCACTTTGATTGGAAAATACTGAAGACAGAATAGAAGATCCCATGAGTCAAAGCATTGAGTTCTTGGGAGTCAAAAAGGAACAAACTTGGAAAATGTGCAGAAACAGGATTTGGAAGGGAGGAGACATTTTGGGAGCTGGAGATTCCTTTGGAGGCTGGGTGGTAAAGGTAAAACAGAATTTAAAGCTAAGTGGTGTTTTAATGAACTATCTTACTATTTATTTTCTATTTGTCTATTCTATTTTTTTTCTCCTTTTCTATCCTCTTTTGGGCTTTTATTGTGCTCATCTTTGCCTGAAATGTTCTCTTGGCATCTCTAATTTTATTGAAGAGATCTCTATTCTTTCCTATTTATTGTTTTCCTCTATTTCTTTGCATTGATCATTGAGGAAGCCTTTCTTAGCACTCCTTGCTATTCTTTGAAACTCTGCATTCAAATGGGTATATCTTTCCTTTTCTATTTTGCCTTTAGCTTCTCTTCCTTTCATAGCTGTTTATAAGGCCTCTTCAGACAACCATTTTGCCTTTGTGCATTTCTTTTTCTTGGGGATGGTCTTGATCACTGCCTCCTGTACAATGTCACAAACCTCCATCCATAATTCTTTAGGCACGCTATTAGTGAGAATCTTTTCTCACTTCCACTGTATAAGTTTAAGGGATTTGATTTAGGTCATAACTGTATGGCCTACTGGTTTTCCCTACTTTCTTCAATTTAAGTCTGAATTTGGCAATAAGGAGTTCATAATCTGAGACACAGTTAGCTCCTGGTCTTATTTTTGCTGATGGTATAGTACTTCTCCATCTTTGGCTGCAAAGAATATAATCAATCTGATTTTGATATTGACCATCTGGTGATGTCCATGTGTAGAGTCTTCTCTTGTGTTGTTGGATGAGGCAAAAGATATTAAGAAAAGGTGGCAAGAATACACAGAAGAACTATACAAAAAAGATCTTCATGACCCAGATAGCCACAATGGTGTGATCACTCACCCAGAGCCAGACATCCTAGAATGGGAAGTCAAGTGGGCTTTAGGAAGCATCACTATGAACAAAGCTAGTGGAGGTGATGGAATTCCAGTTGAGCTATTTCATATCCTAAAAGATGATGCTGTGAAAGTGCTGCACTCAATATGCTAGCAAATCTGGAAAACACAGCAATGGCCACAGGACCGGAAAAGGTCAGTTTTCATTCCAATCCCAAAGAAAGGCAATGCCAAAGAATGCTCAAACTACTGCACAATTGCACTCATCTCACACGCTAACAAAGTAATGCTCAAAATTCTCCAAGCCAGGCTTCAACAGTACATGAACCATGAACTTCCAGATGCTCAAGCTGGTTTTAGAAAAGGCAGAGGAACCAGAGATCAAATTGCCAACATCTGCTGGATCATCAAAAAAGCAAGAGAGTTCCATAAAAACATCTATTTCTGCTTTATTGACTATGCCAAAGCCTTTAGCTGTGTAGATCACAACAAACTGTGGAAAATTCTTAAAGAGACGGGAATACCAGACCACCTCACCTGCCTCCTGAGAAATCTGTATGCAGGTCAAGAAGCAACAGTTAGAACTGGACATGGAACAACAGACTGGTTCTAAATTGGGAAAGGAGTAGGTCAAGGTTGTATATTGTTACCCTGTTTATGTAACTTCTATGCAGAGTACATCATGCAAAATGCCAGGCTGGATGAAGCACAAGCTGGAATCAAGATTGCCAGGAGAAATATCAATAACCTCAGATACACAGATGACACCAATCTTATGGCAGAAAGTGAAGAAGAACTAAAGAGCCTCTTGATGAAAATGAAAGAGGAGAGTGAAAAAGTTGGCTTGAAAGTCAACATTCAGAAAACTAAGATCATGGCATCCGGTCCCATCACTTCATGGCAAATAGATGGGGAAACAATGGTAATAGTGAAAGACTTAATTTTTGGAGGCTCCAAAATCACTGCACATGATTTTGAAGTGACTGCAGGTGACTGCAACCAGGAAATTAAAAGACGCTTGCTCCTTGGAAGAAAAGCTATGACTAACCTAGACAGCATATTAAAAACAGAGACATCATTACTTTACCAACAAATGTCCATCTAGTCAAAGCTATCAGAGCAGGCAATAGCAACCCACTCCAGTACTCTTGCCTGGCAAATCCCATTGACAGAGGAGCCTGGTAGGCTACAGTCCATGGGGTCGCTAGGAGTTGGACACGACTGAGAGACTTCACTTTCACTTTTCACTTTCATGCATTGGAGAAGGAAATGGCCTTCTCCATATGGACTGAAGTGACTTAGCAGCAGCAGTCAAAGCTATGGTTTTTCCAGTAGTCATGTATGGATGTGAGAGCTGGACCATAAAGAAAGCTGAGCACTGAAGAATTGACGCTTTTGAACTGGGATGCTGGAGAAGACTCTTGAGAGTCCCTTGGACTGTAAGGAGATCCAACCAGTCAATCCTAAAGGAAATCCGTCCTGAATATTCATTGGAAGGACTTATGCTGAAGCTGAAACTCCAATACTTTGGCCACCCGATGTGAGTAACTGAGTCACTGGAAAAGACTCTGATGCTGGGAAAGATTGAAGGCAGGAGGAGAAGGGAAGACAGAAGATGAGATGGCTGGGTGGCATCACCGATGCAATGGACATGAATTTGAGTAGGCTCCGGGAGTTGGGGATGGACAGGGAAGGCTGGCGTGCTGCACTCCATGGGGTTGCAAGGTGTCAGACATGACTGAGCAAATGAATTGAACTGAACTGAACTTGCACTTTTAAAAGATTCCATTTCATCTTCATTGTTGGATTATTAGCTATAATTCTTTGTTTTCTTATTTTAGGACTTGTTTTATTTATATTATTTCTAATATACATCTTTAACTTTTCACTGTCAACCTTCAAATGATATTACTCCATGTATTTTACAACAACTTTACAAAAGTATACTTCTTTTTGTCCTCTACTGATTTTATGCTATTGTTGTAATACATGGTACTTTTTCAGATTTATAAATCTTATACTATATCATTTTTATTTTTACTTTTAATTTTGTTCAAAACTAAAATCATCTTTAAAAATTTAAATAATAAGAGAAACATTCTTATAGGTTTATACAAGAATAAAGTGCTTTTCTCTCCTTTGTGTAGATGCATACTTACATCTGGTGTTATTTTCTTTCTGATTGATGGAATTCCTTTAATATTTCTTGTATGGTGAATCTGTTTGATGCCTTTTCTTAGGTTTTATATGTCTGAGAATATCTTTCTTTTTACATTTTTAAATTGATGTATAGTTGATTTATCTTATGTTAATTACTGCTATGTAGCAAAGTGATTCAGTCATACAAATATGTATTCTGCTTCATATTCTTTTCCAATATGGTTTATCACAGGATATTGAATATAGTTCCCTGTGCTATATAGTAGGACCTTGTTGTTTCTCCATTCTATATATAACATTTTGCATCTGCTTATCCAAAACTCCAAATCCATCCCTCTCCCACACCCTCCCTCTGGGCAACCACCAGTCTCTTCTCCATGTCCTTGATTTTGTTTCTGTTTCATAGGTAGGCTCGCTTGTGTCACACTTTAGATTTCATATATAAGTGATATCATATGGTATTTTTTTTTTCTCTTTCTGACTTAGTTTACTGAGCACGATAATCTCTAGTTTTACCCAGGCTGCTACAAATGACATGATTTCATTCTTTTTATGGCTAAGTAGTATTCCATCTCTTTCTAGTTTAAAGAAATGCCCTTTATTTTTGAAAGATGACTTAACTAGGTATAGAATTCTATGTTGACATTTTTTTTCCTTTCAGTACTTTAAAGATGTTGCTACACAGGCTTCTCACTTGCACTGTTTCTGACAATAAATCTGTAGCCATCCTTACCTTTATTTCTATATTTGTAATGTGTCTTTGTTTTTCAAATGCTTTTTGGTTTTTCTCTTAATCACTGATTATAAGCAATTGGATTATGATATGTATTGGTATAATTTTAATCAATACTCTTGTGCTAGAGGGTTTCGTTTTTGAGATTTTAAGATTTGTGTATTTATAGTATCTATCAAATTTGGGAACATTTTGGCCATTATATCTTTAAGTAATTTTTCTGTGACCATTTCACCTTTTAGGGCTCCAATTATACATATAAAAAAGACCACTTAAAGTTGTCCCACAGTACACTAATGATCCTTTTATTTTTAAATATTTTTTCTGTCTGTGTTTTACTTTGGAGAGTTTATATTGTTATGTTCTCAAACTTACTAATGTTTTTTCTGTGATGTCTTGTGGTTGTTGTTCAGTTGTGACCCCGTGGACTGGTGTCACAAAGAGTTGGGCATGACTGAGCGGCTGAACTGAAATGATAGAGAAGAGAGAGTAAAAGTGACAGAGAATTTATTTAAAGAAACATAGCTAAAAACTTTTCTTACCTGGGGAAGGAAACACTCACCTAGGTCCAGGAATCACACAGAGTCCCTTACAAGATCAACAGAAAGAGGACCACACCACGGTACACTATTAAAGGCAAAATTTCAAGATAAAGAGAAAACGTCAAAAGCAACCAGAGAACAGTAGCTAGTTACATTCAAGGAACTCCTGTAAGACTATAAGCAGCTTTTCAGCAGAAAATTTTCAGGCACAACTGAGTGGCACAATACATTCAAAATAATAAAAGAGAAAAACCCTAAAATCAAGAATATTCTACCCAGAAATATTACTATTCAGATTAGAAGGTAGACTAACTGCTCCAATAAAAATAATTAGAGTAGGTAAATGGATACACAAAAAAGACCCATATATATTCTTCCTTCAAGAGACTCAGTTCAGACCTAAAGACACATACCTACTCTGAAAATAAAAGAATGAAAGATGTATTTTATGTAAAAGAAAGTGAAGAGCAAGCTAAGGTAGCAATATTTATATAAGACAAACTAGAATTTAAAACAAAGACTGTAACCAAGGGACAGAGGAGGGCATACATAATGATAAAGAGGTAAACAAGAAGATATAATAATTGTAAATATATATGTACCCACATGAGAGCATATAAATATATAAATCATGTCTTTAAAGAAAAGAAGAAACTGACAATAATAGTAGGAGACTTTAACGCCTTACTTACATTAATAAGCATATCATCCACACAGAAAATCAATAAGAAACACTGGTCCAAAATGATCTATTAGATCAAGTGAAATTAATATATATAGATATAAATATACAGAACTTCCCATTCAAAATCGGAAGAACACACATTTTTCTTGAGGGCAGATGGAATATTCTCCAGGATAAATCACATGACAGGCCACAAAACAAGTTTGAATAAATATAAGAAGATTGAAATCATATCAGACATTCTTTTTGACCACAAAAGTATGAGACCAGGAATGAACTTCAAGAAATAAATGCAAAAAACCCCATAAACATGTGAAGATAACACCACGCTACTAAATAACTACTGGGTCACTGAAGAAGTCAAAGAGAAAATTTTTTAAATACCTGAAAGTGAAATGAAAGTGAAAGTCACTCAGTCGTGTCTGACTCTTTGCAACCTCATGGACTGTCCATGGAATTATCTAGGCTGGAACACTGGAGTGTGTACCCTTTCCATTCTCCAGGGGATCTTCCCAACCCAGGGATCGAACCCAAGTCTCCCACATTGCAGACAGATTCTTTACCAGCTGAGCCACAAGGGAAGCCCAAGAATACTGGAGTGGGTAGTCTATCCCTTCTCCAGTGAATCTTGCTGACCCAGGAATCAAACCGGGGTCTCCTGCATTGCAGGTATCTTCAAATCAGTCAATGTAATACACCACATTAAAAAATTAAAGAATAAAAATCACATGATTATTTCAATAGATGCAGAAAAATCTTTAAACAAAATTCAACATTCATTTATGACAAAAAAAATTCTCAATAAAGTGATATAAAGAGTATATCACAATGTAATAAAGGCCATATATGACAAGGCTATAGCTGACATCACACTCAATGGTGACAGACTGAAAGCATTTCCTCTAAAGTCAGGAACAAGACAAGGGTGCCCACTTTCACCACTACTATTCAACATAGTTTTGGAAGTTTTGGCCACAGCAATCAGAGCAGAAAAAGAAATAAAAGGAATCCAAATTGGAAAAGAAGAAGTAAAACTCTCACTATTTGCAGATGACATGATCCTCTACATAGAAAACCCTAAAGACTCCACCAAAAAATTACTAGAAATAATCATTGACTATCATAAAGTTGCAGGATATAAAATCAACACACAGAAATTCCTTGCATTCCTATACACTAATAATGAGAAAACAGAAAGAGAAATTAAGGAAACAATTCCATTCACCATTGTAATGGAAAGAATAAAATACTTAGGAATATATCTTCCTAAAGAAACTAAAGACTTATATATAGAAAACTATAAAACACTGGTGAAAGAAATCAAAGAGGACAATAATAGATGGAGAAATATACCATGTTCATGGATTGGAATAATCAATATAGTGAAAATGAGTATACTACCCAAAGAAATTTATAGATTCAATGCAATCCCTATCAAGCTACCAATAGTATTCTTCACAGAGCTAGAACAAATAATTTCACAGTTTGTATGGAAATACAAAAAACCTCGAATAGCCAAAGCGATCTTGAGAAAGAAGAATGGAACTGGAGGAATCAACCTACCTGACTTCAGGCTCTACTACAAAGCCACAGTTATCAAGACAGTATGGTACTGGCACAAAGACAGAAATATAGATCAATGGAACAAAATAGAAAGCCCAGAGATAAATCCACGCACATATGGACAGCTTATCTTTGACAAAGGAGGCAAGAATATACAATGGATTAAAGACAATCTCTTTAACAAGTGGTGCTGGGAAATCTGGTCAACCACTTGTAAAAGAATGAAACTAGAACATTTTCTAACACCATACACAAAAATAAACTCAAAATGGATTAAAGATCTAAACATAAGACCAGAAACTATAAAACTCCTAGAGGAGAACATAGGCAAAACACTCTCTGACATACATCACAGCAAGATCCTCTATGACCCACCTCCCAGAATATTGGAAATAAAAGCAAAAATAAGCAAATGGGACCTAATTAAACTTAAAAGCTTCTGCACATCAAAGGAAACTATTAGCAAGGTGAAAAGACAGCCTTCAGAATGGGAGAAAATAATAGCAAATGAAGCAACTGACAAACAACTAATCTCAAAAATATACAAGCAACTCCTACAGCTCAACTCCAGAAAAATAAATGACCCAATCAAAAAATGGGCCAAAGAACTAAATAGACATTTCTCCAAAGAAGACATACAGATGGCTAACAAACACACAAAAAGATGCTCAACATCACTCATTATCAGAGAAATGCAAATCAAAACCACTATGAGGTACCATTTCACACCAGTCAGAATGGCTGCGATCCAAAAGTCTACAAATAATAAATGCTGGAGAGGGTGTGGAGAAAAGGGAACCCTCTTACACTGTTGGTGGGAATGCAAACTAGTACAGCCACTATGGAGAACAGTGTGGAGATTCCTTAAAAAACTGGAAATAGAACTGCCTTATGATCCAGCAATCCCACTGCTGGGCATACACACTGAGGAAACCAGAAGGGAAAGAGACACGTGTACCCCAATGTTCATCGCAGCACTGTTTATAATAGCCAGGACATGGAAGCAACCTAGATGTCCATCAGCAGATGAATGGATAAGAAAGCTGTGGAACATATACACAATGGAGTATTACTCAGCCATTAAAAAGAATACATTTGAATCAGTTCTAATGAGGTGGATGAAACTGGAGCCTATTATACAGAGTGAAGTAAGCCAGAAGGAAAAACACCGATACAGTATACTAACGCATATTTAGAATTTAGAAAGATGGTAACAATAACCCTGTATACGAGACAGCAAAAGAGACACTGATGTATAGAACAGTCTTATGGACTCTGTTGCAGAGGGAGAGGGTGGGAAGATTTGGGAGAATGACATTGAAACATGTAAAATATCATGTAAGAAACGAGTTGCCAGTCCAGGTTCGATGCACAATGCTGGATGCTTGGGGCTAGTGCACTGGGATGACCCAGAGGGATGGTATGGGGGAGGAGGAGGAGGAGGAGGGTTCAGGATGGGGAACACATGTATACCTGTGGCGGATTCATTTTGATATTTGGCAAAACTAATACAATTATGTAAAGTTTAAAAATAAAATAAAATTAAAAAAATATAAAGGTAAAAAAATAAAAAAAAATTAAAGAATAAAAATCACATGATTATTTAAATAGATGCAGAAAAATCTTTAAACAAAATTCAACATTCATTTATGACAAAAAAAAATTCTCAACAAAGTGATATAAAGAGTATATCACAATATAATAAAGGCCATATATGACAAGGCTATAGCTAACATCACACTCAATGGTGACAGACTGAAAGCGTTTCCTCTAAAATCAGGAACAAGACAAAGATGCCCACGTATGCCACTTTTACTCAACATAGTACTGAACGTCCCAGCTACAGAAATCAAATAAGAAAGGAAATAAAAGAAATCCAATTTGGAAAGAAAGAAATAAAATTGTCACTGTTTGCAGACAACAGTGTGGAGTATGATACTTTATATAGACAACTAAAAAAAAAAAAACCATTAGAGCTAATAATTAAATCCAGCAAATTTTTAGGAAACAAAATTAATATATAGAAATATGCTGGGTTTTCATAAGCTAATAACAAACCATCACAAAGAGAAATTAAGAAAACAATCCAATTTACAATTAGATTAAAAAAAGAAATATCTAAGAATAAATCTAATCAAAGAGATAAAAGACATGTGATCTGAAAACATAAGAAACTGATTGAAGAAATTGAAAATGATACATATGGAAACATATTCATGTACACAAATTGGAAGAATTAATATTGTTAAAATAACCATACTACCCAAGGCAATCTACAGATTCAATGCAATCCCTAACAAAATACCAATGGCATTTTTCACAGAATTAGATTAAATAATTTTAAAAATTTTATGGAAACACAAAAGATCCCCAAATAGCCAAAACAACAGTGAAACAAGAACAAAGCTGGAAGTATCATACTCCCTGATTTCAAATTGTACTACAAAGTCACAGTAATCAAAAACAGTGTGGTATTTGCACAAAAGCAGACATGTAGATCAATGGAACAGAATAGACAGCCAAGAAATAAACTCATGCTTGTGGTCAATTAACCTATGAAGATAGTGACAAAAATATACAGTAGGGAAAAGACTACCATTCAATAAATGGTGTTGGAAAAGCTGACAGCTGCATGCAAAAATCAAACTGAGCTACTTTCTCACGCTGTATAAAAGAGAAAGTCAAAATGGATGAAAATCTTAAATGTAAGACCTAAAAGCAAAAAATTCCTAGAAGAAAACGTAGGCAATTCAGTGTCGGACATACATCTTTGCAATATATTTTTGTATAAGTCACCACAGGCAAGGGAAACAAAACAAAAATAAACAAATGGGACTATATCAAATTAAAATCTTTTACAGAGAAAATTATCAACAAAATGAAAGGGTAGCCTACTAAATGAGAGAAGATATTTGCAACTGATATATCCAGTAAAGGGTTAAAATCCAAAATATGTAAAGAACTTGTATGAGTGATCATCAAAAAGTCAAACAATCCAGTTAAAGAATGGACAGAAGCCCTGAATAGACATTTTTCCAAAGAAACTGTGGAGATGGCCAATAGACACATGAAATGGTGCTCAAGATCACTAATCGTCAGGGAAATGAAAATCACAGAGATATCACCTCACACCTGTTGGAATGGGTACTACCAAAAAAGGCAAAAAATAACAGTATTTATGAGTGTATGGAGGAAAAGGGGATTTTTCTTGACTGTTGAGGGGTCTGTAAAGTGGTGCAGTTGCTATGGAAAATAGTACATAGGTATCTCAAAAACATTAAAGCTAGAACTGCCATATGACCTGCAAATTCACTTCTAGGCATTTACCTGAAGTAAGAAAAATGCTAATTTGAAAAGATATATGTACACCAATGTTCACTGTAGCATTATTTACAACAGCCAATTTATGGAAGTAATCTAAGTGTCCACTGATAGATGAATGCATAAAGAACATACGGTGTATGTATACAATAGAATACTGCTCAGCAATTAAAAAAAATATATCTTGCCATTTGTGACAACATGGATAGATAGAGAGGTTATTATGCTAAATGGAATGTCAGGCAGAGAAAGAAAATACTGTATGATATTACTTATATGTGGAATCTAAAAAAATAAATAAGCAAAACAAAAGCAGACACAGATACAGAGACTTAACCAGAGATTTCCTGAGAAGAAAAGTGGGAGTGGGGGCAAAATAGGTGAAGGAGTTAAGAGGTACAAACCTATAGCTATAAAATAAATAAGCCATGGGGATTACTATAGAGTATAAGGAATATGGTCAATAATATTTTACTAAATTTATATGGGGACAGATATCTGGTCACTAGTCTTATTGTGGTGATTATTTCACAATGTATGCAAATATTAAATCACTATGTAGTACACCTGAAACAAAATATTGTATATCAACTGCTTTCAATTTTTAAAGACAGGAAAGAAAGACACAGAATGGCTACATGGATTTAAAAACTAGACAACTACAAACTGCCTACAACAGACTCTTTTCAGCTTTAAGGACAATGTAAATTCAAAGTAAAGGGATGAAAAAAGATATTCTGTGTAAATGAAAACTGAAAAAAAACCACAAATAGTTATATTTATGTCAGACAAAATAGACTTTAAGCCAAACACTGGAATGAAAGAATGAAAATCAAAAGTTAGTAGAGTGAAGGAAATGACAAATATCTGAATGAAAATAGATGAAATGGTGACTAAAAAGATGATAGATCAATTTTAAAAGACCTGATTTTAAAATTATAAACAGAATTTATAAACTGTTAGCTAGAGTAGGAAAAAAGGGAGGCCACAACAATAAAATTTGAAATGAAAGAGAATAGTGATTCAACAGAACAAGGATCATGAGAGACTGTTAGGAAGAATTAAACAGCAACAAAATTATGTATCAACAAGTTTGAAAATGTAGAAGAGCTGGATAATTCCTAAAAACATATAGCCTAAATCATGATGAAATAGAAAATCTGAAGACCAATGACTATGAAGGAGATTAAATCAGCAATCAAAAATCTCCCAGGAAAAATACTCCAGGTGGCTTCAATGGTAAATTTTACCAAATATTTAAAGAAAAAGTGATACCAACTCTTTTCAAACTCTTCTCAGAAATACAATAGAGGGAACACTTCCAAACTCATTTTAGGAGGTCATCATTAGTCAATACCAAGTCAGACATTATACTCTAAGAAAATCATAAGCTAATATTTCTGATGAACATAGCTATAAAATTTTCAACAAAACATTAGGAAAGTGAATTCAATAGTACTAAAAGGATCATACACCACAATCAAGTGGGATTTATTCCAGGAATGCAAGGACAGTTCAAAATCTATAAATCAATAAAGGTAATATATGAGTTTGATAGAATGAAATATAAAACAGTATGGTATTTGCATAAAAACAGACATATAGATCAATGGAACAGAAATCAACCCATGTATATATGGTAAACTAATTTTTCACAAAGGAGCCAAGAATATACAAGGAAAAGTCTCTTCAATAAATGGTGTTGGGAAAACTGTATAGGGCCACATGCAAAAAAATAAAACTGGACCCCTATCTTACACCATACTCAAAAATCAACTCAAAATGCATTAAAGACTTGAACATAAGACTTAGAACCATAAAACTCCTAGAATAAAACATAGGGAATATTTCCTTTAACATTCATATTGGCAATATGTTTTTGGATTTGACATTAAAAACGAAGGCAATAAAGCAAAATCAAGGACATATGAAGATGGTGGAGGAGTAGGTGAATGTGGAATACATCTCTGTGCATGGATACATCAGTTATGCACCTTCAGACACAGAAGTGCATGCGGAACACCAGCTGAAAGCGGACAGGAGTACCTGATCAGGGGAAAAGAATATATTGAACCACACAAAACTCAGTAGGATGAAGGAACTAGGGGAAAAAACAGAAGTGTTAGTAGGACTGGACCTACTGTCCGTGGGTGGGGGAACTGAAGCAGGGGTCCGATCCCCACAGTGGGGCAACTGTCTGAGTGAAAGGAGAAACATTTAAGGCTGAGAGTGAAACAGCTGATCTGTGGCAGCCTAAATGCAATGAGAATCAGGCAGTCCTTGCCACAGCTATACATACCCTGGACAAGAACACAGGAAGGCGCAGCAACTAGGAACTGGAGTTTAGGGATTGTGGAGCAATCCCAGGGTGAGGGATGCTGTTGACTGTGAAGAGATAGATTGACGAGATGTGAGGGAGATCATGGTGGGAAATGCCGGTGCAAGAAAGCCAGGCAGACATGGAAGCCAGGCAATACTGCTGAGTCACACGTAAGGGGTGGAGCCATCACCATAGCCTCTCTCTCCCCACATACCAGCATTGGTAGCTGAACAATTGGATAGGCTGGCCTGTCAAACACCTGACACACTGAACTACAGAGTAGGACCCCACCCAGGGTGCTCCGTTAAGTGACTGATGCGCCAAACTACCGAGTAGGACCCCAGCCAGCAGGGCCCCTCTATGTGCCTGATGCTTCAAACAACAGAGAAGGACCCCAGGCAAGGGAGCCCTCTAAGTACCCGAATGGGCGGAGCTACAGAGAGACTGGCCAAAGAGGCCTTCTGATTTCCAGCTACAAGAGGCTCTAGAAAAGACTCTGATAAGGCCATAACTCCTGCCATGTAGGCAGTCCGTGTCCCTGCACACTTGGCACCAACCAGGGTCCCCACAAGCCAAGCAGCTGTGCCACCTTCATGCTCAACTCTCACTGGGACAGAGCTTCCCCAGGCAAAAGAAAAGTTGCTTCACTCATGTCCAACTCTTTATGACCCTGTAGACTGTGGCCTGTCAGGCTTCTCTGTCAGGGAAGGGGGATCTCCAGGCAAGAATACTGGAATGTGTTGGCCAGTACTGGTTGCCATATCCTTCTATAGCATTATATTTCCTGCTGCCCTAGCCGCCAACCCCACTGAGTACCTGGTGCTGCCAGAACCCTTGCAACCCAAGCACCTGCACCACCTCCACACCTGGCCCTGACAGGGGTAAACCCAAGTCCTCCAGGGCAGCCTCAGAAGCAAATCCCTGTGGATGACCCACATACAGAGGTGGAAATAAAACCACAGTTTAAACCCAGGGGCAGTGTGGCTAAGGAAGAAGACCTAAAACCTTCCCGCAAGCTGTACAAGCTGTAGATTAAATCCACATGATCATCTAGGCAGCTAGATGTGTCTACTGAATATATAAAAGGCCATGAAGAGCTCCCACAAAAGAAAACGCACTGTCCACTAGTGGACAGTGGAGGCAAGAACACACAGGAGTAGGACAAGATTAGAATCTGAGCTGCCTCCACAGCAGATCCAGAGATCAGCACAATGTTGGAGGGCATCCTATGAAGGTATGATGAACTTTGACTCCCAGCAAGGGAAAGGACTGATAGCAGTGACTCAAGAAAAATATTTATTATTCTTAGTTTTTGACTTATTCTGTAGATTCTTTTTTTCTTTTTTTTTTTTACCTTTTAGCCCCCTCTGTTGTAGTTGTCAATTTTATTGGCACTTAAGAAATCCAATTAATCTCTCCAACATACATCACAGCAGGATCCTCTATGACCCACCTCCCAGAATATTGGAAATAAAAACAAAAATAAACAAATGGGACCTAAATAAACTTAAAAGCTTCTGCACAAGAAAGGAAACTATAAGCAAGGTGAAAAGACAGCCTTCAGAATGAGAGAAAATAATAGCAAATGAAGCAACTGACAAACAACTAATCTCAAAAATATACAAGCAACTCCTACAGCTCAATTCCAGAAAAATAAATGACCCAATCAAAAAATGGGCCAAAGAACTAAATAGACATTTCTCCAAAGAAGACATACAGATGGCTAACAAACACATGAAAAGATGCTCAACATCACTCATTATCAGAGAAATGCAAATCAAAACCACTATGAGGTACCATTTCATGCAGTCAGAATGGCTGCGATCCAAAAGTCTACAAGCAATAAATGCTGGAGAGGGTGTGGAGAAAAGGGAACCCTCTTACACTGTTGGTGGGAATGTAAAGTAGTACAGCCACTATGGAGAACAGTGTGGAGATTCCTTAAAAAACTGGAAATAGAACTGCCTTATGATCCATCAATCCCACTGCTGGGCATACACACTGAGGAAACCAGAATTGAAAGAGACACATGTACCCCAATGTTCATCACAGCACTGTTTATAATAGCCAGGACATGGAAGCAACCTAGATGTCCATCAGCAGATGAATGGATAAGAAAGCTGTGGTACATATGTGGTACACAATGGAGTGTTACTCAGCCACTAAAAAGAATGCATTTGAGTCAGTTCTAGTGAGGTGGATGAAACTGGAGCCTATTATACAGAGTGAAGTAAGCCAGAAAGAAAAACACCAATACAGTATACTAACACATATATATGAAATTTAGAAAGATGGTAACAATAACCCTGTATACGAGACAGCAAAAGAGACGCTGATGTATAGAACAGTCTTTTGGACTCTGTGGGAGAGGGAGAGGGTGGGATGATTTGGGAGAATGGCATTGAAACATGTATAATATCATATATGAAATGAGTCGCCAGTCCAGGTTTGATGCAGGATACAGGATGCTTGGGGCTGGTGCACTGGGATGACCCAGAGGGATGGTACGGGGAGGGAGGAGGGAGGAGGGTTCAGGATGGGGAACACGTGTATACCTGTGGTGGATTCATGTTGATATATGGCAAAACCAATACAATATTGTAAAGTTAAAAAATAAAATAAAAATACAGATTCTGTAAAAAAAAAAAAAAGAAAGAAAGAAAAGAAATCCAATTAAGCTTTTGAGCTTTTTTTTTCCTCAGTCACATTTTTAATTGTTGTTATAAAGCTCTGCTTCTACATTGGATTTTTGCAGTTCTGTGGAGATTCCCCCGCCCCCTTTTTTTTCTTTTCTCTTTTTTAAATTTTAATTTTTAAACCTATTACTACTTTTTCTACATTTATTCCTTTATTTTGTTTTTCTACTGTTCTTTTCCCCTTGCAGTTAATCTTTAATGTATGTAAATCTTCTTTATCTAACTCTATTTAACTTTTCATGTCTATTCTTTCTTTCTTTTCTTTCTCTCCTTTCCTCTCAACATATTTCGTAGTTTTATTTTCATTACTCTATTCCCTAATTGGCACCTTGCTATAGTTTTGTTTTCCAGTTTGTGCTTTAGTTAGGTTTGTTCTGGTAGATAAAATTTTTGGTTTCCTTTGTTTGCTGGGTCAATCTATTTTACTTTGTTTTTGTTGGATTGTTTTGATTTTGCTTATGGGTGTATATGTATATGTGTATATTCAATCACACTTTTTGTTGTTGTTATAAACCTCACCTCTACATTGGGCTTTTGCAATTCTGTGGAGTTTTCCTTTTTTCCCCTTGTTTCTTTCTTCTTCCTTTCTTTCCTTTTCTCTTTTTTATAATTTTAATTTTTTAAACCTATTATATTTGTCTACATTTATTTCTTTGTTTTCTTTCCCTACTGTTCTTTTCCCCTTGCAGTTAATCTTTAATGTATATAAAACTTCTTTATCTACCTCTATTTAACTTTGCATATCTATTCTTTCTTTCCTTTCCTCTCAACATATTTGTTAGGCTTGTTTTCATTGCTTTATTCCCCACTTGGCACCTTGTTTTAGTTTTGTTTTCCATTGTGTGCTTTAGTTAGTTTTGTTCTTAACTGGTAAATATAATTTTTGATCAATCTACTGTACTTTATTTTTGTTGGACTGTTTTGACTTTGCTCATGGGTGTATATGTATATCTGTATATTCCATTGTTTTAATTATTATTTGCCTGATCTTGTAACTGCCATTTGTCTTGGATTCATCTTTGGTTTCTTGTTTTTGGATATTTGTTTTAATCTCACTTAATGCCAAAACATGGCACTTGTGGAATCTTTGTTCCTGACAAGAGATCAAGCCCTGAGCCTTTGGAGTGGGAGCCTGATTCCAAGACCCTAGAACACCAGAGAACTAACCTCAGGGAGTATCAAATAGTGAGCACGCACACAAAGGAAACCACTAGAATACAAGACCTGGCATCACCCAACCACTAGTAGCATCCTGTGCAGGACACCTCATCTAAACAACAAACAAAACAAAACTACAAACCCAATCATCGGCAGACAAGAGTACCTCCTCACTTAGTCTTGCTTATCAGAGGAAAAACAAACAAACAAAAACTCAGCACAAATATCACCCTATATGAAGCTTACACAAACCACTGGACCAACTTTAGGCGGGCAGAAACCAAAAGGAAGAAAGAATTCAACCTTATTCAAGGAAAGAATTCAACTTTCCTTGAGGCCTGGGAAAAGGAGACCTCAAACACAATAAGTTAAAAAAAATAATAATGAAAAGGCAGAGAAATACTATACAAATGAAGGAACAAACTAGAAACACAGAAGTCCAAGTAAATGAAGGCAATAGACAAACTACCTGAAAAAGAATTCAGAATAATGGTAGTAAAGATGATCAGAAACCTTGAAAACAAAATGGAGAAAATGCAAGAATCAATTAACAAAGACCTAGAAAAATCAAAGAATAAACATACAGAGATAAACAACACAATTACTGAAATTAAAAATACTCTAGAAGCACTGGGATGACCCAGAGGGATGGGATGGGGAGGGAGGTGGGAGGAGGGTTCAGGATGGGGAACACATGTACACCCATGGCAGATTCGTGTCAATGCATGGCAAAACCAATACAATATTGTAAAGTAATTAGCCTCCAATTAAAATAAATACATTTATATTAATATATTGGCTTAAAGCTCAACATTCAGAAAACGAAGATCATGGCATCCGGTCCCATCACTTCATGGCAAATAGATGGGGAAACAGTGGAAATAGTGTCAGACTTTATTTTTCTGGGCTCCAAAATCACTACAGATGGTGACTGCAGCCATGAAATTAAAAGACGCTTACTCCTTGGAAGGAAAGTTATGACCAACCTAGATAGCATATTCAAAAGCAGAGATATTACTTTGCCAACAAAGGTTCGTCTAGTGACGGCTATGGTTTTTCCAGTCATCATGTATGGATGTGAGAGTTGGACTGTGAAGAAGGCTGAGCATCGAAGAATTGATGCTTTTGAACTGTGGTGTTGGAGAAGACTCTTGAGAGTCCCTTGGACTGCAGGGAGATCCAACCACTCCATTCTGAAGGAGATCAGCCCTGGGATTTTTTTGGAAGGAATGATGCTAAAGCTGAAACTCCAGTACTTTGGCCACCTCATGCAAAGAGTTGACTCATTGGAAAAGACTCTGATGCTGGGAGGGATTGGGGGCAGGAGGAGAAGGGGACGACAGAGGATGAGATGGCTGGATGGCATCACTGACTCGATGGACGTAAGTCTGAGTGAACTCTGGGAGTTGGTGATGGACAGGGAGGCCTGGTGTGCTGCGATTCATGGGGTCGCAAAGAGTCAGACACGACTGAGTGACTGATCTGATCTGATCTGATATATATTAATGAAACTGGAGCATAACTGCTAGAAGCAGTCAAAATGTTTGGACCTATACATGGATCACCATGAATGTGAGAAGTAAATATGCAGACTGATACCACAAACAATTGCCGTTGGTGATGTGATATTCTAAAATAATAGTGTTGAATAAACTTCTGAACAAAAGAAAAAATAAAAATATTAATGTAAAAAAATACTCTAGAAGGAATCAATAGCAGAATTTCTGAAGCAGGAGAACAAATCAGTGAGCTGGAAGATAAAATGGTGAAAATAACTTCTGAACAGAATAAAGTAAAAAGAATGAGAAGAACTGAGGACAGTCTCAGAGATCTCTGGGACAATATCAAATACATCAATATTTGAAATATAGAGGTCCCAGAAGAAGAGAAAAAGAAAGGATATGAGAAAACTTTTGAAGAGATTATAGTTGAAAATTTTCCCAACATGGAAAAGGAAATAGTCAATCAAGTCCATGAGGCACAAAGAGTCCCATACAGGATAAACCCAAGGAGAAACACACCAAGATACATACTAATCAAACTAACAAAGCCTAAATAAAAAGAAAGAATATTAAAAGCAGCAAGGGAAAAGCAACAAGTAACATACAAGGGAAACCCCTATGCTTAACAGCTGATCTTTCAGCAGAAACTCTGCAAGCCATAAGGGACTGACAGGATATATTTAAAGTACTGAAAGGGAAAAAGTCTACAACCAAGATTACTATACCCAACAAGGAACTCATTCAAAATTGATTGAGAAAGCAAAAGCTTTTCAGACAAGCAAAAGTTAAAAGAATTCAGTACCACCAAACCAGCTTTACCACAAATGTTAAAGGGACTTATATAGTCAAGAAATACAAGAGAAGGAAAAGGATCTACAAAATCAACCCCAAATAATTAAGAAAATGGCATTAGGAACATATATATATCAATAATTACTTCAAATGTAAATGGATTAAATGCTCTAACCAAAAGACACAGACTGGCTGAATGGATAGAAAAACAAGACCCATATATTTGCTGTCTACAAGAAACCCACTTCAGACCTAAAGACACGTATAGACCGAAACTGAGAGGATGGAAAAACATATTCTATGCAAATGAGAAGCAAAAGAAAGCTGGAGTAGCAATCCTCATATCAGACAAAATACACATTAAAATAAAAATTACAGGAGATGAGGAAGGACACTACATAATGATCAAGAGATTAATCCAAGAGGAAGACAAAACAATTGTAATATTTATGCACCCAACATAGGATCACTTCAAAACATAAAACAAACACTAACAGACATAAAAGGAGAAGTTGACAGTAACACAATAATAGTAGGAGACTTTAACACCCCACTCACACCAATGGACAGATCATCAAAACAGAAAATTAATAAGGAAATATAAGTCTTAAATTATACATTAGATGAGATGGATCTCATTGAAATCTTCAGGACATTTCATCCAAAAGCAGAAGAATACACCTTCTTCACAAGTGCACATGGAACATTCTCCAGGATAGACCACATCTTGGGTCACAAATCAAACATCAGTAAATTTAAGAAAATGGAAATAATATCAAGCATCTTCTCTGACCATAGTGCTGTGAGATTAGATATCAATTACAAGAAAAAAATACTGTAAGAAACACAAACACAAACACATGGAGATTAAACAACACGTTTCTAAATAACCAACAGGTTACTAAAGAAATCAAAAGGGAAATCAAAAAATTTCTAGAAACAAATGACAATGAAAACATGACAACTCAAAACCTATGGGATGCAGCAAAGCAGTTCTAAGAAGGAAGTTTATAGCAATACAATCCTACCTCAAGAAACAAGAAAAACATCGAATAGACAACCTAACTTTACACCTAAAACAACTAGAAGAAGAAGGAAAAAAGATCCCCAAAATTAGTAGTAGGAAAGAAATCATAAAGATCCAAGCAGAAAGAAACAAAAAAGAAATGAAAGAAACAATAGTAAAGATTAATGAAACTAAAAGCTAGTTCTTTGATTAGATAAACAAAACCGACAAACATTTAGCCAGTCTCATCAAGAAAAAAATGAGAAGAATCAAATCAACAAAATTAGAATGAAAAAGGGAGATTACAATGGACAATGCAGAAATACAAAGGATTATAAGAGACTATTATGAACAACTATGTGGCAACAGATTCTTAGAAAAGTTCAATCTTCCAAGACTGAACCAGGAAGAAATAGAAATTATGAACAGCCCAATTATAAGCACTGAAATTGAAGCTGTGATCAAAAATCTCCCCAAAATACAAAAGCCCAGGACCAGACAACTTCACAGGAGAATTCTATCAAACATTTAGAGAAGAGTTATTGCCTATCCTTCTAAAACTCTTCCAAAAAATTACAGAGGAAGGAACACTTCCAAACTCATTCTACAAGGCCACCATCACCCTGATACCAAAACCAGACAATGACAACACAAAATAAGAAAACTACAGGCTGATATCACTGATGAACATAGATGCAAAAATCCTCAACAAAATTTTAGCAAACAGAATTCAGCAACACATCAAAAAGCTCATACACCAAGATCAAGTTGGGTTTATTCCAGGGATGCAAGGATTCTTTGATACATGCAAATCAATCCATGTGATATACCATATTAACAAATTGAATGATAAAAACCATATGATCATCTCAATAGATGGAGAAAAAGCCTTTGACAGAATTCAGCACCCATTTATGATTAAAACTCTTCAAAAAATGGGCATAGAAGGAACCTACCTCAACATAGTAAAGGCCATATATGATAAGCCTACAGCAAACATCATTCTCAGTGGTGAAAAACTGAAAGCAGTCCCCCTAAGATCAGGAAAAAGACAAGGGAGTCCACTTTTGCACTATTATTCAACATAGCTCTGGAAGTCCTAGCTACAGCAATCAGAAAAGAAAAGGAATCCAGATCAGAAAAGGAGTAAAACTCTCACTGTTTGCAGATGCATAATACCGTACATAGAAAACCCTAAAGATAGTATCAGAAAATCACTAGAGCTAATCAGTGAATTTAGCAAAGTTGCAGCATACAAATTTAATACACAGAAATCACTTGCATTTCTATATATTAACAATAAAAAATCAGAAAGATAAATTAAAGAATCAATCCCATTAACCAATGTAACAAAAATAATTAAATATCTAGGAATAGACTTACCTAAGGAGACAAAAGAACTGTATACAGAAAATTATAAGACACTAATGAAAGAAATCAAAGATGACATAAACAGATGGAGAGATATTCCATGTTCCTGGGTAGGAAGAATAATATTGTGAAAATGACTGTACTACCAAATGCAATCTACAGATTCAATTTGATCCCTATCAAATTACCAATGGCATTTTCCCCAGAACTAGAACAACTCATACAGAAACACAAAAGACCCTGAATAGCCAAAGCAGTCCTGAGAAAGAAGAATGGAGCTGGAGGAATCAACCTTGCTGACTCCAGATTTTACTACAAAACTACAGTCATCAAGACAGTATGGTACTGGCACAAAAACATAAACATAGCCCAATGGAACAAGATAGAATGCCCAGAAATAAACCCATGCACCTATGGGTAACTTATTTTTGACAAAGGAGGCAAGAATAGACAATGGGGCAAACATAGCCTCTTCAATAAATGGTGCTGGGAAAACTGGACAGCTACATGTAAAAGAATGAAATTAGAACACTTCCTAACACCATACACAAAAATAAACTCAAAATGGATTAAAGACCTAAATGTAAGACCAGAAACTATAAAAGTCTTAGAGGAAAACATAGGGAGAACACTCCATGACATAAACCAAAGCAAGATCCTTTATGACCCACCTCCTAGAGTAACGGAAATAAAAACGAAAGTAAACAAGTGGGACCTGATTAAACTTAAAAGCTTTTGCACAGCAAAGGAAATTATAAGCAAGGTGAAAAAACAACCCTCCGAATGGGAGAAAATAATAGCAAATGAAACAACTGACAAAGGATTAATTTCCAAAAATCCAAGCAGCTCATACAACTCAATACCAAAAACACAAACAACCCAATTAAAAAAAAAAAGTGGGAAAAAGACCTAAAAAGGCATTTCTCCAAAGAAGACATACAGATGGCTAACAAACACATGAAAAGACACTCAACATCGCTCATTATTAGAGAAATGCAAATCACACTACAATGAGCTATCCCCTCACACCAGTCAGAATGACCATCATCAAGAAGTCTACAAACAATAAATGCTGGAGAGAGTGTGGAGAAAAGGGAACACTCTTGCAGTGTTGGTGGGAATGTAAATTGATACAGTCACTATCAGAACAGATCAGATCAGTTGCTCAGTCATGTCTGACTCTTTGAGACCCCATGAATCGCAGCACGCCAGGCCTCCCTGTCCATCACCAACTCCCGGAGTTCACTCACTATGGAAGATGGTATTCCCTAAAAAACTAGGAATAAAACCACCATCAGTTCAGTTCAGTTCAGTCACTCAGTCGTGTCCGACTTTGCGAACCCATGAATGGCAGCACGCCAGGCCTCCCTGTCCATCACCAACTCCCAGAGTTCACTCAGACTCACGTCCATTGAGTCAGTGATGCCATCCAGCCATCTCATCCTCTGTCGTCCCCTTCTCCTCCTGCCCCCAATCCCGTATGACCCAGCAATCTCACTCCTAGGCATATACCCTAAGGAAACCAAAATTGAAAGAGACACACATATCCCATTGCTTACTGCAGCACGATTTACAATAGCTAGAACACGGAAGCAACTAGGTGTCCATCAGCAGATGAACGGATAAAGAAGTTGTGGTACATATACACAGTGGAATATTACTCAGCTATTAAAGGAACACATTTGAGTCAGTTCTAACAAGGTGGCTGAACCTAGAACCTATTATACAGAGTGAAGTGAGTCAGAAAGATAAAGATAAAGATTGTCTTCTAATGCATAGACACAGAATCTAGAAAATTCTTCAGTTTATTTAAGAATTTACTTACAGGGCATTGGAGAAACAGACATAGAGAATAGACTTATGGATATTGGGAGAGGGGTAGAGAAGGTGAAATGTATGGAAAGGGTAACATGGAAACTTACACTACCATATGTAAAATAGACAGCTAACAGGAATTAGCTGTATGGCTCCAGAAACTCAAACAGGGGCTCTGTATCAACCTAGAGGGGTGGAATGGGGAGGGAGACGGGAGGGAGGTTCAAAAGGGAGAGGATATATGTATATCTGTGGCTGATTCATGTTGAGGTTTGACAGAAAACAGCAAAATTCTGTAAAGTGATTATCCTCCAATAAAAAATAAATAAAATTTTTAAAAAAAGCAAAATACAAAAGTAGGACTACATAAAACTTAAGAGTTTCTGTGCGTCAAAAGAAACAATCAGCAAAACAAAAGACAACCTATAAAATGGAAAAATATTTGCAACATATCCAATATGGAGTTTCAGCTTTAGCATCATTCCTTCCATTGGGGGTGGGAGGAGAAGGGGACGACAGAGGATGAGATGGCTGAATGGCATCACTGACTCAATGGACGTGAGTCTGAGTGAACTCTGGGAGTTGGTGATGGACAGGGAGGCCTGGCGTGCTGCGATTCATGGGGTCACAAAGAGTCAGACACGACTGAGCGACTGAACTGAATTGAACTGAATATGGAGTTAATATCAAAAAAATACATGATACTCATACAATTTAATAGCAAAAAGTCAAATAGCTCAGTTTAAAATAGATGAAGTAATTGAATAAGTATTTTTTCCAAAGAAGACATTTAAATGGCCAAAAAATACATGACAAGGTGTTCAACATCACTTAGTCATCAGGGAAATTCAAATGAAAATCACAATGAAATACTGCTTTATACTTGTTAGGATGTCTATTATCAAAAAATAAGAGAAAACAAATGCTGGAGAAAAGGAACCCTGGTAGACTGTTGGTGGGAATGTAAACTGATATAGCCACCATGGAAAGCAGTATGGAGATCCCTCAAGAAATTAAAAATAGAACTACCATATGAGTCAGCAATCTCACTTCAGGGTACATATCTAAAGAAAATGAAATCATTATATGGAAGAGATATCTGTACTCCCATGTTTATTTTAACATGATTCATAATAGGCACAGTATGAAAACAACACAGTGTTCATGGATGAACGCATGAATAAAGAAAATGTGATGTTTTGACAATCTGTTGGATTATATTTGAATGATGAATTAATAAATAAAATGTACTTAAAGAAAATGTGAAATATATGTATACAATGAAATATTATTCAGCCTTAAAAAAGAAGGAAAATCTGCCATTTGTGGCAGCATGGTTGAAACTGAAGGAAATTATGCTAAGTAAAATAAACCAGAAAGATAATGAAAAATACTGCATGGGATCACATATATGGAATCTAAAAAAAAAAAAAAAAAGCTAAACACATAGAATAGACAGTAGAATGGTTGTTGCTAATGACTAGGAGGGAGGGAAATAGGGAGAAGCTGGTAACAGTACAAATTTTCACTTATAAGATAAATAAGGTCTGAGGATCTAAGGTATAAAAAGATGATCATAGTTGATAATACTGTGGATTTAATTCAAATTTGCTGAGAGTAGAACTTGTGTTTTCACTAAAAAAAGGAAATGTTAAGTGACTTGATTGTAGGAATCCTTTCACAATGCAAATGTGAATCATGTTGAATCATCACATCATGTTGAATCATCACATCAATAAAGCTAAAAAAGGATATAATCACATGGAGCCAAAGTATCTCCCTACACTTAACTTTCTATTTGTAAGAATAAAAATATACAACTTTACCATGGAATGATTTGACCCTTAGCATCTTAATTAAGTGCTCAAACTTGGCATTGCCAATAGTAAAACAATTTGATTTTATGTGTCACCTAGAGGAGAGTGAAAAAGTCGGCTTAAAGCTCAACATTCAGAAAACGAAGATCATGGCGTCCGGTCCCATCACTTCATGGCAAATAGATGGGGAAACAGTGGAAACAGTGTCAGATTTTATTTTTGGGGGCTCCAAAATCACTGCAGATGGTGACTGCAGCCATGAAATTAAAAGACGCTTACTCCTTGGAAGGAAGGTTATGACCAACCTAGATAACATATTCAAAAGCAGAGATATTACTTTGCCAACAAAGGTCCGTCTAGTCAAGGCTATGGTTTTTCCAGTGGTCATGTATGGATGTGAGAGTTGGACGATGAAGAAGGCTGAGCGCTGAAGAATTGACGCTTTTGAACTGTGGTGTTGGAGAAGACTCTTGAGAGTCCCTTGGACTGCAAGGAGATCCAACCAGTCCATTCTAAAGGAAATCAGCCCTGGGTGTTCATTGGAAGGACTGATGCTAAAGCTGAAACTCTAGTACTTCGGCCACCTCATGAGAAGAGTTGATTCATTGGAAAAGACTCTGATGCTGGGAGGGATTGGGGGCAGGAGGAAAAGGGGACAACAGAGGATGAAATGGCTTGATGGCATCACCAACTCAATGGACATGAGTTTGAGTGAACTCCGGGAATTGGTGATAGACAGGGAGGCCTGGCATGCTGCAATTCATGGGGTTGCAAAGGGTCGGACACGACTGAGAGACTGAACTGAACTGAACTAATGTAATATAATATGAAGTAAGCAGCATTCTCTGTAAAGCATTCTTACTATACTTGTTTAACCTGAAGCTAATTATTCTTTTAAACCAAACTTCCAGTTTATAGAAAAATAGGAGGTAAAAGAAGCAAGATAATTGACACCCAGATGGAAGTAATCAGTCAGGCAAATTCAGATTGTAGAAGTTTTACAAGACAACTGGCCCAGTTTCTTCAAAATTCAATGTTATTAAAAAGAAAGAAAGGTATTGGAACTGTCCTCAATTAAGAGAGACTGAAAAGATATACAACCAAATATGATTGATAGATTTCAATTGGATTTTTGCTCATTAAAAAGAAGCTAACTAAATTTTTTTGTGGACAATTGGCATATATTTAAGCATGGAGTGGCTTTATGTTACATTAGGGTTACATCAAGCTTTATTTTACATTATGTTAATTTTATCCTGGGCATTAATAGTATTAAAGTTATGAAGGAAAATTTATTTTTAAGAGATATAAAGGATGTCAGTTTTTTAAAGTGTCATGGTCTCTGCATCTCCCTCTGAAATGACAAAAATTTCACAGCTGTTCCATCTAGATTTTTGATACATGAAATGTGTTTTATCATTCTTCCAATTTGCTCTGTATATTCAAAACTTTTATAACATAAAATTTAGTGAAGAGAACATATTATATCAAAGTTTATTGTCCAGAAAATTGTCCTAATGAATTAGTGTTGAATAGTGACAAAAATTTCATCAAACTGTTCTTGATGAAATAATGTAAGTGTATAAAAATTATAAACCTAGATAAAGAAGCTTTGTATTCTCAAAGAAAAAATTATCCTCAATAGAATTCTTTTGGCAGATTGATTATAAAATTTATGAAGAACAGTAAAAGGCAAATAATAGTTAATTTGTTTTGAGAAGGAGGGACAATTCTTGTGTTTCTAAATATAAAGATTTGCAAACTATTTTTAAGTTAAGAAGATAAGGTGCAGTTTTTTTAAGGAAGTTCCATACTGTTTTCCATAGTAGCTGCTCCAATTTATATTCCCACCAACAATGTAGGAGGGTTCCTTTTTCTCCACACCCTCTCCAGCATTTGTTATTTCTAGACTTTTTGATGATGGCCCTTCTGACCAGTATGAGGTGATACCTCACTGTAGTTTTGATTGCATTTCTCTGATAATTACTGACATTTAGCACCTTTTCATGTGCCTGTTAGCCATTTGTATGTCCTCTTTGGAGAAATGTCTATTTAGATCTCCTGCCCACTTTTTGACTGGGCTGTTTTTTGATAGTGAGTTGTATGAGCTGTTTATATATTTTTTTAATTAAACCCTTGTCAGTCTCATCTTTGCAAATATTTTGTCCCATCCTGTAGGTTGTCTTTTCATTTTGCTTATGGTTTCCTTTGTTGTGCAAAAGCTTTTAAGTTTAATTAGGCCCCATTTGTTTATTTTCACTTTTGTTTCCTTTGCCTTAGGAGACAGGTTCAAAAAAATAAGGCTGCAATAGATGTCAAAAGTTTTCTGCTCTTTTCCTCTAGGAGTTTTATAGTATCTGGTCTTACATTTAGCTTCCCTGGTGGCTCAAATGATAAAGAATCTGCCTGTAATGCAGGGGACCCAGGTTCGATCCTTGGTTTGGGAAGATGCCCTGGAAAAGGGAATGACAAACCATTCCAATATTCTTGCCTGGAGATTTCTATGGACACAGGAGCCTGTCGAGCTACAGTCCATGGGGTCACAAAGAATTGGACCTGACTGAGTAACTAACACTTTCACTTTTTCTACATTTAGGGCTTTAATCCATTTGAGTTTATTTTTTGTGTATGGTGTTGAGCTTCCTTTGTGGCTCATCTGGTAAAGAACCTACCTGCAATGTGGGAAACCTGGGTTCGATCTCTGGATTGGGAAGATCCCTTGGAGAAGGGAAAGGCTACCCACTCCAGTATTCTGGCCTGGAGAATTCCATGAACTATGCAGTCCATGGGGTTGCAAAGAGTCGGACACAACTGAGCTACTTTCACTTCACTTCACTTCATTTCCGTATATGGTGTTAGAGAATGTTCTAATTTCATTCTTTTACATGTGGCTGTCCAGTTTTTCCAGCATCACTCATTGAAGAGACTGTCTTTTCTCCATTATGTATTCTTGCCTCCTTTGTCATAGAGTAATTGACCACAGTGTATGGGTTTATTTCTGGGCTTTCTGTCCTGTTCCATTGATCCTGCCAGGCTACCCTGTCCACAGGGGTTCTCCAGGCAAGAATACTGGAGTGGGTGGCCATTTCCTTCTCCAGGGGATCTTCCTGACCCAGGGATTGAACCCATGTCTCTTATGTCTCCTGCATTGGCAGGTGGGTTCTTTACCACTAATGCCACCTGGGGAGCCCATATGAAGGAACAGTGGAATATGCTGAGTAATAATCCACTATACATATATATGTACATGTAGTGTAATATTACTCAGCCATGTAATTTATTCAAAGTCACCAATGACTGAGTAATCAAGCCAAGGTCTGAAACCAGGTTTATCCAACTCTAAAGCCATCTCTTTGTGTTAGAACAAAATGAATGTCCTTGGAGAATTTTAACAGGAAAAAAAGCTTTGGGACGTAAAAATGGATACTGGAGGAGAGTTTCAGGCTATGGAAAGCAGAGGGTGGAAGTTTAGGTTTGTAGATAAAAAAGTAGAGGACGAGAAGTATATTTATTTAATGGAGAGGGGAGGAAGAATAGAGTTTTCCTATTTTAAAGGAATATGACTATTTCTTCAACTATCCTTGTGCCATTATGTAATTGTTTAGATTATTTTATTAGTAAACGCTTTGATGGACTCAAGTTAAGTAGGTCACTTAGGAACTATTGATTTTTTTAACCTCTGTTTCTGTAAAGTAAAAATACTACTCAATGAGAGACAGAATGATGTTGAAATTGACTATTTAGAAAAAGAAACAAATCAGATTCTCACCTTACATTCTATATAGCAAAAACAAAAGACAGATATATTGAAAAGTTATTTTTTTAAAAAAAGAAACCAAGAGGAAACAAAACTTGGAAGAAAATAGGAAATATCTAGGAATAGAAAAAGGCTTTTAAAGCAGGAAGGCAATGAAATTTCCCTGCTAGCTGGGTTCAGGAATGCTCAGGCATTGCACAAACTTCAGTGATTCTAAGTTAGTGATGGTGGAGGTATTTAGGAGATGGTGGGGTAGTCAATGTTCAAAATGTTAAATTCCATGTAAAATCTCCTAAGAGCATATTCCCACCCCTACTTCTTTATACCCAGCAAAGATCAGTGCCAGATCTTTTATGCTGCCAAGATTTATTCCCTATTTAAATCTTGGAAACTGCACATAGGCATAATTATTTTGGTCAATCAGAAGAGAGCTTATTGTGTTTCAAAACAAGTCATGCAAGGAAAGATTTAAGGAATTTCATTTTAGCCTGAAGATGTGAAATTTAAACTTCCACTAAAGGACGCTTAGAGGAAATGTTTAGAGAAAGTCATGGTATTGGCTAGACTCTTTCTGAGTGACTTAGTCTGATGTCAGGTATGTGGTAAGAGTTAGGAAGAATCATACATTTGGCACAATCTAGGTTCTCACACTCTCAGATAGCAAGCTGGTCATACTAGAATTTTATTTTCCTTGGTTGTTTAGATTGCATTCCACTGTTGACTTGGTAGCTATTATTCAACTTACACTTTTTAAATGAACATATATCTGTTGGTAAGCAAAGAATACCACAGAGAATATTTTTTCTTGGTTTTTAAGTCTTTGGTCAGAATATTTAGAACTAGATTAATTCCAAGAGAAACAAAGATCTAAGCTAATGATTATAGTTGCCGCTATAGAATTCATATCCTTGTGTGTCATTTCTGACTGTAATTTTTAAATTAGTGTCTATTATACAGTGTCAAATAATGTGAGAGCTTCTGCCAAGCAAAGCAAAACTAAGGGATAATGTCACAGTGGGGAGTGTTGCTGATCAATGGAATGAGCTCTGAGCAAAAAGGGATATATTTTAAGTGGGAAAAGTTACATAAATATTCTCTGGGTAGAATCCAGAGAATATTGGTGAACTGATAAATCATCAAGTGTCTGTCCCAATCAGTGTGATTTAGTCTTGTAGACAATTAACACAGCCTGCTGTTGATGAAGAATTAAACAAAGTACATTAATTGTATTACTTGGGGAAGACTGTTAGGAATATTTCAAAGCTACAGACAAAAATGGATGTAAGCTCACTGAATAAATGAACAAATCAGAATTGGAAAACTATTAAATGAGCATATCAGGAAAAGTTCATTCCTCTAGGCATTACAGTATGGCAGGTTTCTCTTTATTCCATTAACCAGCCAGAAGTTGGAATTATAGGAACCATACAAGGATTACATTAAACAGAAAATTAAGTCAATGTATGATATATCAATAAGGGCATTGCTGGGTTTTAGGAAATAAATAAGGACTTTTCAAAAAAGCACTGCATCTGAAAGGTTTAAACACTGGGACCCTCAATGCAACAGAGAAGCTGGTGACTGATGGAGACTGTATAGAAAAACACTAACGATGCGAAGGATTGGGAGTAAGGAAATAATGAGAAAAGAACTGGGAGTAAGGAAATAATGAGAGATTTGACTCTGCCTGGTTAAACCATGATTCAGGCGGGATGTGGGTAATGATGCACAAATGTTTTAAAGTTCCCAGTGACTATGAAGGGGAAAGATTTAGTGCTTGTAGAGCAATAAATTCAAGCTAATTATTAGGATAAACTTTCTGACAGTGTTATTTGTTTTATTTGGGAGATAAAGTGTTCCTAGAGTGAGGAAATGGGGAAGGTTAAGACAAATACCAACTGAGTGAAACACATTTTATAATAGGATAGCAGTGTAATGTCTAACACATGATTTAATGGCACGCATGTGACTATGGAGCCCAGACTTACTGTTGGGCAGATAGTCACTTGAACTCTTGGGCATTATTGGGTTTAGGAGGAAGTAAGGTGACTACATAACTTTCTCTCTGATTGAGGTCACATCTGTAAAGAGAAAGAAATGGGTTCTTCTCTGCTTCATCATGGGAAAGTCCCCAAGGGAGGTATAAGCTAGGACTGAATGTGGGTGGATATAGAAGGGATCCATAAGATAAGAATAGTATTTTTTGGAGCCTAAGGCTTTTGGTTGCTTGTGCTTTGGGGTGACATTTTGCTGGCCACCTCCATTTAGCCCCTGGATCTCTAAATTTCATGGGAATATTAAACGTCTTGTTAGTACCTTATTTTTAAATAATGCTTATCAAGTGGCACTCCTAAGCAAGCAGTGGACAGGTTTATGAACATTTCTTGGATTTATTTGTCCCTAGTGGTAGTTATAAACCCAAGCCGCAAGTTCAAACCCAGGTCTTCAGAGTCACTCACATTTTGCATTCAGTGTTAAATTTGTAGCATCTTTGACTTTTTCTTGATTCCTTGTGTGTAAGAATCTTAGGTTGCCAGTATTGCTTGGTTTAGCATGATATTTTTCTTACATTCTCTTGTGTTCTTCTTTAGAAGGACAAACCTTTCATTCTTTTTCTGTATTGCTCAGGCAGAACTATTCAGAATCCCCATAACAATTTCATGTTTTTCCTCACAAGATTCCCTTTTCCCAGCCATGCAAATGTGGTTAAAAATAGCCTCTGTTCAACAATACCCAGAGCGAGACCTATCCATACAAAGAGTGGCAAGAGCTTTGGGGAGGTAAGGAAATTGGGGAAGTAGGGAAATAGGAGATATGCAGTCTTCTTGTACTATGATATGGAGAAAGAGATATACGAATACTATAAAGACAAGTAAACAAGTTTTAAATATATTGTGTCCATTTAAATGGACAAAAGGAGAAGGCAATAGCAACCCACTCCAGTACTCTTGCCTGGAAAATCCCATGGACGGAGGAGCCTGGTAAGCTGCAGTCCATGGGGTCGCACAGAGTCAGACACGACTGAAGCGACTTGGCAGCAGCAGCAAATGGACAAATGTTTCTTGTTTGCTAATATATGCAAGGATCGGGGAAAGAAAATCCATAGTATGTAAAGATGAGTGAAATTAGACATTAAAGAATTAATTGTCTCTTGGAAGGGGATTGGACACATGACATCTTTGATATAAATTGGGGAATGATTTGATTCTATTGCAAGGCAACAAATGACAGGTTACATTTTCATGACCAGCTTGGCACCCCTGGCTCACACAGTTGCAGCCTTCACCTACTAGAGAAATGAAACTGTAGCTTTATGGGAAAAATAGCATTCTTTATTGAGTGGTTTAAAAGTATTCTTAAGGAGTTTTCACTTTTTCCTCTTGCCCCTTTATACTTTACCGCCCTTCTGATTTTATTGTCATATTTATTACAATGACTTATAAGTAACCATTTCCATTTTATTCTCAGCTTTTAAGAAATTTATATTGGAGTATTGTTGATTCACATTGATTAACATTGTTGATTAACAATGTTGTGTTAGTTTCAGGTGTACTGCAAAGTGAATCAGTTACATGTGTATCTATTCTTTTTCCAATTTTTTTCCCATTTAGGTTATGACAGAGTATTAAGCAGAGTTCCCTCTGCTATATAGTAGTTCCCTGTTGGTTAACTATTTTAAATATAGCAGTGAGTACATGTCAATCCCAACTCTCAATGTATCCCTCCCCACTTCCTTCCCTGCTTATGAATCATAAGTTCATTCTCTAAGTCTGTGAGTCTGTTTCAGTTTGGTAAATAAGTTCATTGATACCTTTTTTTTTTAGATTCTTCATATAAGTGATATCATATATTTGTCTTTCTCTATCTGATTTATTTCACTTAGTATGATAATCTCCAGCTCCATCCACGTTGCTGCAAATGGCATTGTTTCATTCTTTCTATTCCATTGTATATACACACTATATCTTCTTTATCCATTCATCTGTCAATTGGACATTTAGGTTGCTTCCATATTTTGGCCATTGTAAACAGCACTGTAGTGAATATTTGGATTCATGTATTTTTTTGAACCTTTTTTTTTTTTTCCTGGTCATGTTTATATGCCCAGGAGTGAGATTGATTGCTTGGTCATATGATAGCTCTGGACTTTCCAGGTGGCACTAGTGGTAAAGAACCTGCCTACCAGTGCAGGAGACTTAAGAGATGTGGGTTCGATCCCTGGGTTGGGAAGATCCCCTGGAGGAAGACATGGCAATCCACTCTGGTATTCTTGACTGGAGAATCCAATGGACAGAGGAGCCTGGTGGGCTACAGTCTGGAGGGCCACAAAGAGTCGGACATGACTGAAGAGACCTAGCATGCATACATCAGTTCAGTTCAGTTACTCAGTCGTGTTCAACTCTTTGCGACCCCATGGACTGCAGCACACCAGGCTTCCCTGCATCACCCATTCCTGGAGCTTGCTCAAATTCATGTTCATTGAGTCGGTGATGCCACCCAACCATCTCATCTTCTGAACACATAGTAGCTGTATTTTTAGTTTCTTAAGGAACCTTCATACTGTTCTCCATAGTGGCTGCACTAATCTACCTTTCTACCATCAGTGTAGGAGGGTTCCTTTTCTCTACATCCTCTCCATCATTTACTGTTTATAAGCATTTTGATTATGGCCCCTCTGACCAGTGTGAGGTGAGACCTCATTGTAGTTTTGATTTGAATTTCTCCATTTTATTCTTAGGTTTTATTAGTTTCAGTCTCTCCAGATTTCTGGGAATATATATTTCATCACCAGTTCTGTCTTAATATATCCCAAACAGGATTTACCTTCTTCTATGACGGTACCCACTCTTCCAACTTTCCTGACTATAGCCCTCACAGAATCTTTCAAGTGTCTGTCACCCAGGCTCCACATCCTTTCATTATCTTTGATTCTTTCTCCCATTTATGTATCTGGATACCAGTACATGTTAATTAGTCATTTATCCAACAAATTGTATCCTTGTCCAAGTTACCATCAACTGTCCCTTTGACCATTACAATTACCTTCTCTTTTGCCCATCTATAATTCAGTCTCCATACATCAGCCAAAGCAGTTTTTAAGATATTAATACAAGGGAATTGCCCAAAGCCTTGTCACACTTATAATAATTTACTTCAACTCAAACTCACAAGGGCCTAGATGATATAAATCCGGCTCCATTTCCAACCCCATTTTATATTACTCCTTGCTTCCTACATTAAATCCACACTGTCTTTCTTTCTATTCCACCACCACACCAAACTCATTCCCTAATAGGGGTTTTGCATTAGCTGTTCCCTCTGCCTGTTGTGCTTGTCCAGATCTTTACTTGGCTGGCTGGCTTCTCCTGTCATTCAAGTCTCAGCTGAAATATCTTGTCACTAGCTTGGAAAAGGCACCCCGATCATCCTCCTCTCCTCAGGTTTTCTTTATAACAGGACCCTTCATAGCTTTCATTACTATCTGGTATATTCTTTACACATATAAGCTCCATGAAAGTTTGAGACTAATTTCTCATTTTCAGCCCTATATTCTTAGAGTCTTCTAAAGTATCTGGAAGAAACAGCTCTACAGAGACATTCACAGAACTTTGCACTGGGGGTAAGAAATGAATATGATAAAATGCCATCACTGGAAAAGTGAAGGTGAAAGTATTAGTCGCTTGGTCAGGTCCAACTCTTTGTGACCCCATAGACTGTAGCCCACAGGCTCCTCTGTCCGTGGAATTCTCTAGGCAGGCGTACTGGAGTGGGTAGCCATTCCTAGGGGATCTTCCCATCCCAGGGATCAAAGCCAGGTCATCATTGTAATATCTGTTATCCATTTGACATTGTTGCCCCATCCATAAGTGATGCAACTAATTGTTCTCTCTTAGACTTCTATAATCCAACAGACTATCCCTTTGAATTTACACCTTCTCCTTTTGGAAACATAACACTGTGAGTGTGTTTTGTTATACCTGGCCGGGGAATTGTTCTGTCTCTTCAAGTTCGCTTCATGGAGATCAGATGCCATCATTCTGTGCTACTTTGATGTACCACCTTCAGTGCTTAATTATGAAACTGTATTTCTTATTATTGTTTTATGCTTCAGTTCTGTCTTAACTAGATAGTTAATGCTCTGTGCTTTATCTAAATTCATGTTATTGTTCAATCTGTGCTTACATGCTAAGTCACTTCAGTCAGGTGTGCCTCTTTGTGGCCTTATGGGCTGTAGCCTGCCAGACTCCTCTGTCCATGGGATTCTCAAGGCAAGGATACTGGAGTGGGTGCCATGGCCTCCTCCAGGGGATCTTCCCAACCCAAGGATCAAATCCACCACTCTTACATCTCCTGCACTGGCAGGTGGACTTTTTACCCACAATGGCAACCCACTCCAGTACTCCTGCCTGGAAAATCCCATGGATGGAGGAGCTTGGTGGGCTGCAGTCCATGGGGTCGCGAGGAGTTGGACACGACTGAGCGACTTCACTTTCACTTTTCACTTTCATGCATTGGAAAAGGAAATGGCAACCCACTTCAGTGGTCTTGCCTGGAGAATCCCAGGGACAGGGTAGCCTGGTGGGCTGCCGTCTATGGGGTTGCACAGCGTCGGACACAACTGAAGTGACTTAGCAGCAGCAGCAGCCACCTGGGAAGCCCATCCTTCAACACAAGCGCACCTAATAAATTCTTTTCAGGTTGATTTTTCAACATTATTCTCATAATGATGACAGTCTCTAAATATGACATTTGGGAATATTTTCTTCCCTGTCTGTTGTTTTTGTTCCAAAACATAGAAAAGAAAATGTGCCTTGGGGAAAACCTTCACTTACAGCATTCACCAAAAGAGAGTAAGCAACTGATAGAAGGGATAAGGCTGATAGTTTTATTTTACTTCCCAGCAACAGAGTGAGATGCTAATAATGAAGTTTTTAAAATAATCCCTTGAAATGAAAATGCAGTTCAAATGAACTTTTGCTTTATATATTTCTTTAGAGTAAAGATGGCTGAAATTTAATCCTCTACCATTTTCAATACACTGAGTAGCATAAATCCTAACCAGGTTTTAATTCGTTTCTTTGAGGAAACTCTTTTCTTTATGTCTCATTTCCTGAACCCTACTCTGCAGTCCAGTTTGCTGCTATCCTCCTGAGTGCTGTTTTCAAAATTGATCTAATTGCAAATGGAGACTGCTTGAATCATGGAAACTTATTACCCATGATAATTTTCTACTCATTAAAAAAAAGATGTATTGAATACGCTTTATCTAACATGCTCATCAACTTAATAATATTTTATATAATATATTCAAAATATTATAATAGTTAACTAATTAATCAATAACAATCCTCATTTACTGAGGAAGTGCTACATTCTAGGGAAAGGATTAAAAACTTTACATGCTGATTTTTCACCTAGTCTTAATTCTGTGAGATAATTCATACTATTTTATATAGAGAAAGAAATGCATCTATTGTAAGTAAGTGAATAAAGTAGAACTCAAATAGGGTTCTTTGTGGCTACAATGACTCTGTCCTTAATTTATTTGCTATGTAAAATTTCACTGATACTGTGGTCAATTTGAGTTGTATCCAGAGCCTGCTCTGCCTTTACTAATTATCAGCATGCAAGGGGAGCTTGAATGATTGATGGAGTATGCTGACATTGGTGAACAGTTTGGCAGCTGATCACTGGGGATGATTGCTAGGACTTTTTTAGATAGAAAGAGTAATAGTATTTGGAGCCACAAGACTTGCATTTAAATTATAAATCTAAGAATCCCTTGGACGAGTTACTTAATGAGCTTGAGCCTTAACCTTCTTGTCAGTAGAGTTAATAGCCTTAATATTTTCCCCCAGAGATGCTTCAGGTATTATGTTACACGAAATTATATTGAGGGTGGGAAAATCTAAGCTTGAGTTTAAGTAGAAGTTCACAATGATTGTCAAACTGATGGAAGGATTTACCTTCCAGAAACCTGTTCTCATGGATACTTAGGAATTTCCTGGCATGTCTGGGGAAATGGTGGAATAACCTCAATGTAGATTCTTTTGCAGGATAATGAGGAACCTTTAGGAAGAAAATTCATCCTCAAGGAAGGTGGATCTAATACCCAGTCTCCTACATTGCAGGCAGATTCTTTACCATCTGAGCCACCAGGGAAGCCTGCAATATATTTAATCAAATAATAAAAACTTAATTATTGTAAGGGCTTCCCAGGTGGCGCTAGTTGGTAAAGAAACTGCCTACCAATGCTCCACATAAGAGACATGGAATCTGTCTGCAGTGCAGGAGACCCAGGCTTGGTCCCTGGGTCGGGAAGATCCCTTGGAGGAGGGCATAGCCACCCATCCAGTCTTCTTGCCTCGAGAATCCCATGGACAGAGGAGTCTGGCGAGATACAGTCCATAGGGTCACAGAGTCAGACACGACTGAAGCAACTTAGCACACATACATAATTACTGTAAAGAAGGAAAAATTCTAAATAGAACTTGGTGTCCATCAGTAAAAATTATCTCCCAACCTAGTCACCAATGAACTTTAGACCAAAAGCTAAGTAGAGCACAAAAATTGAAAGAACTGTTTACTAAATCCCTTATAGAATTTTGTAGCACAATAAAAAGTTGCCTTGGGATTTGTCTGACAGAGGGAAATACAGGAAAACTCTCCCTTTGCCACAGACCATCTCAGAAGTTTAGAAATTTGGAGCTTTTAAAAAATTGTGTCAAAAACACAGGAAGCACTGGTGGCACCAGAAGAAAAGACAATTTACATAATCACCTTGATTGGTCTAAGGGATGCCAGATTGTGGGTGAAAGTATTTCTGGGTGGATCTGTGACACTGTTTCCAGAAGAGATTAGCATTTGAATCAGTGAACAGAGTAGAGCAGGTGTCCCACCCCAATGTAGGTGGGCATCATCCAATCTTTTGAGGACTCAATAAAACAAAAAATTGCAGGAAGGGTGAATTTGCTGTCTTTCTGCCTGAGTTGAGCGATCCATCTTCTCCTGCCCAGACATTGGTACTCCTGCTTCTTAGGCTTTCAGACTCAAGTGCAATGGCAATTCAGTGGAACATAGAACACTTTTTCCAATGAGTGGTACAGTTGAACACCATATGCAAAAAGAAATAAACTTCAACCACTTACTCAAATTGGTTCATAGATCTAAATGTAAAAGGTAAAGCTTTAAAACTTTCAAAAGAAAATGTAGAAAAAAATCTTCATGACCTGGGATTAGGCAAAGAATTCTTAGATATTACACCAAATGCATGATCCATTTGTAAAATGACAAATGGACTTCATCAAAATTTAAAACATTTGCACTGCAAAAGAATGTTAAGAGAATGAAAAGGCAAACTAAAGTCTGGAAGAAAATATTTGCAAATCATGTATTAGACAAAGTACTTGTAACCGGAATATACAAAGTCTCAAAACTCAACAGTCAAAACACAAACTACCCAGTTAGAAATGGCAAATGATTTGAACAAATACTTCATTGAGGGGACATATGGATATCAAAGAAACACGTGAAAAAAAGATTCACATCTTTAGCCATTGGGTTAATACAAATTAAAATTATGATAAGATAACACTAGATAGCTGGCAAAGACAGAATAACTGAAACTCTCATTCATAGCTGTTGATGATGCAAATGGTACAGTCACTGTGGAAAACAGTTTAGCAGTTGTCATAAAGCTAAAAATACACTTAACATATGACCCAAGAATTCTATTCCTAGGTATTAACTTTAGTGAAATGAAAACATATATTCACACAAAAACCTGAGATGAATGTTTATAGCAGCTCTATTCATAATTGCCCCAAACTAGAAATAGTCCAACTGTCTTTTAACAACTGAATGCATAAATAAACTGAGGTTCATCCCCACAATGGCATACTACTCAGCAATGAAAATGAGTGAACTATTAATAAATTATTTGGATAAGTCTCAACGATATTATGCTGACTGAAAGAAGCCAATCTCAAAATTTTATATACTGTATGTTCTATGAATATGATATTCTCAAAAAGACACACTTACAGTGACAGTGGATGCCAGGGTTAGGAATGGGGAGTGGGAATAGCTACAGAGGGGCATCATTAGGAATTGTTTAGGATGAGGAAACAGATGTGTGTCCTGACTATGGTGGTGGTTACATGAATCTCTACATGTGTTAAAGTTCATAGACCTGTACACTAAAAATTAATTTTGGTGGTGGTGGCTTAGTCGCTAAGTCACTCAGTCATATCTGACTCTTGCAAACCCATGGACTGTAGCCCACCAGGCTCCTCTGTCCATGGGATTTCCTAGGCAGGATTACTGGAGTGGGTTGCCATTTCCTTCAAGAGATCTTCTCCACCCAGGGACTGTACCCACATCTCCTGCACTGCAGGCAGATTCTTCACCAACTGAGCCACCAGGGAAGCCCCCAGATTTATTTTTCTGTATATTAATAATAAAAAAAATCACAAAGGGCAGCACTCTCCCAGGCTGTCTGCATCACCAAATGCTGTCCTGTTCTTGTACTCTATTGCCACATTACCATCTTTTCCAGAAGTGATTCAAACCCACTTCTTTTACTTACTCCATAATATTCAGCACATTATTCTCTGTCTCACTGAAACTGCTCGCTAAAGGCACTCACGATCCCTTTTCTTCTGCCCATGAGGACTTCCTTAATAATTCTGCTCACTCTGCCCTTGACTCCTATAACTCTTTCTGTATCCTTTTCCTGGCACATGTTCTAACACTTA